>NW_006921680.1:6175380-6176825 GCF_000298275.1 Orycteropus afer afer | reverse complement strand
TATATATATATAAACTTTAAATCTAATTGCACAACCTACATGTAAAAGGTACATTGGGGTGAATGCATATGTCTGAGAACATCTTTGAAAAGCTATACAATAAATTATCAATATACATTACTTGTGAAGGACAAGACTAGGAGAGTCAGAGAAGCAGGGAAACTTTTCCTTATCCCTGTTATTCTATATTGTTGTTGTTGTTATGTGCCGTTGAGTCGGACCTAACTGATAGCAACACCTCTGTGGGTTTCCAAGGCAGTATCACTATGGAAATAGATCGCTCAACCTTCCTTCTGAGAAGTGGCTGGTGGGTTTGAACCACCAGCCTTCTGGTTAGCAGTCAAGTGCCTTAGGCACTATGTTACCAGAGCTCCTAAATTTTTATAATTACTGTTTATTACTTTTATGATGTGAAAAATACGGTTAAAAAAAGAAAAAAGTAACTAGCATCTGAAGACAGCGTCTTCTAGAACACTATACTCATCTAAGCTTACACTAGCTTAAGAGAAAGCAAATACACCAACACCAAGATGGCTGTGTGAGTTGAATGGTTGCCCCAAAAAAGATATGCTCACGTCCTAATTCCTATAATCTAGGGATGTTACTTTTATGGTAAAAGAGAGAATATTACCTTACATGGTAAAAGATGTGATGAAGTTAGGGATTTTGAGAGAAGGACTTATATTGGATTATGTGGCTGGTTTCAAATCCAATGACAAGTGTCCTATAAAAGTAAGGCAGACAGAGATTTGACAGATAAAAGAGGGGTGACAATGTGACCACAGAAGCAAAGATAGGAGTGATATGGCTATTAATCAAGTAATGCTAAGAGCCCACAGAGGCCAGAAGGGACAAAGAATGGATTCTCCCCTAAAGTCTGTTGAGGAAAGTCTAATGAGGTAATAATTGAGAGTCAATACCAAGGAATCATAGGAATGAGACACATGGATAACTAGATAAGAAACTTTCCAGAGAGAAGAAACAGAAAATCCAAATATATTGAGGCCAGAGTGTGGTTAGCATGTTTGAGAAATGTCAACAACACTTGTTAGGCAGTGGGAGTAAGAGGGAGGTAGAAAAGACCAAACCAGGTAGTGCCTGGAAGGCCACCATAAGGATTTTGCTTTTACTCCAAGTTGGATGGAAAAACATTAGAGGGTTTTGAACAGAGGCACTGACAGGATGTGACTTACATCTTATGTGTATCACTACTGTTGCTATGCATCAGAGAGACCATAAGAGAGCAAAAGTAGAAATGGAGAGATGAGGTATTAGGTTATTTCCATAATCTAGATAAGAGGTGATGGTAGTAGCATGTTCTAGGATGGTAGAGGTGTTGTTGTTGTTGTTGTTAAGGGCCGTCGAGGCGTTTCCGACTCATAGCGACCCCATACTGCCCGATCCCGCACCAGCCCCACAATCCCCGCCATACTCAAGCCCATCAT
>NW_006921680.1:6172005-6172708 GCF_000298275.1 Orycteropus afer afer | reverse complement strand
GCCAGAGGCTGCATGGAGTACGCCACTGGTGACTAGTGTATAATAGGGGAAGCAGGGAAAAGGAAGGCGGGCTGAGCTGTGGACATTTGCCTACATCCAGGGCGTAGCCATTTTGAATGTTTACAAGCCCTTCAGTTATTTTGAATGTTTACAAGTGGTTCTATCATATTGGATATATAAAGTGACAGCCTTCTCTCAGATTCCAGAGACTTAAGAATAGGCCACTTGCCTGGTACCACAAGGACATTCTGGAGTCGAATGATGGGAAGGTGTGCTATTCCCCTTGTTACTCTTATACCCCACACCCTCTTGGTGAATGGAGGTGTGGCTATCCCTCACTCCCACCCAACTTCTGGGCTGGCAGGAATTCCATCCTAGTCTGTATGCTTGGATGGAGTCTGGGTGTCCTGCTCTGCCCTGCCCAGACATTTTTTTTTTTTTCCTTATTTTTAGTTTGTTTGTTTTTGTCTGTTTTAAAATTGTTATTATTTTATCCTTTTTTAGTATTTATTCTTTCTTCTTCCCTTCCTAGGTTCTAGTTTTCAGCTCTTTCTCTCTTCCCTGTTGCTGGTTCCCATTTTTTTCTTTCTCGCGGTTAACCAAATTCCTTGTTTTTCTTTTTGCATTTTTCCCATTTTTTTCTTCATTATTCTCCTACTCTACCTTTTTTCTCTTATTGCCCTTTCCCCAGATATTGTGGGGC
>NW_006921680.1:6170510-6171784 GCF_000298275.1 Orycteropus afer afer | reverse complement strand
AGCCACCACTTCCTTCTCCACCAAATGGCCAAGGATAAAATACCACCAAGAGCAGCCTGATTTACCCTTAGCTGCTCTTCACAAACACTTTAACGTGATCTGAATACAGCCACGTCACAATGTCTTGGAGACAACAGACCATCACAGCCCACACAAAGAAGCAAGATAAAGTGGTAGAAACAAGGGAACAGAATACAGACCCAGAACACATCCCTGAGGAAGCAGCAGCACTGGAACACCCTGATAAGAAATTCATAAGAATTATATTTAGGTATCTTCAAAGGATTGAGAGATAGATCAAAGAAAACACTGACAAAATTAAAGAATACACAGACAAAACACTAGAACAATTTTCGAAGAAAATATAAGAACAAAATGACAAAATAAATGAAATATTAGAAATGATACAAAATCTACAAATAGAAATCCAGAAGATTAATACTAAATTTTCAGAAATAGATAACACATTGAAATGGAAAAGGAGTAGAATCGAATCAATGGAAGAAGAATTAATGAGACTGAAGACAAATACCTAAATACTTCTTTCGAAAGGGATCAGTCAGAAAAAAGATCAAAACAAAATGAAGAAAGCCTAACATTCAAGTGGGATACCATCAAAAGGAATAACCTACGTGTAATCAAAATTCCAGGAAGAGAAAAAGAAAACTACTGAAAAAATTGTCCAAGTTTTATTGGAAAAGAACTTCCGTGATATGATGAAAGATGAGAATATATCTAATCAGGAAATCCAACAAATCCCAAACAGGATAGACCCCAAGGGAAAATCACCAAGACATATCATCATCATCAAACTCATCAAAACCAAAGACAAAGAAAGACTCCTGAAAGCAGCACAGGAAAAATGAAAAGTTACTTAAAAATGACAACCAATAAGAATAAGCTCAGATTTCTCAGCAGAAACCATGAAAGAGAGAAGGCAAGGGATGGTATGTATATATTAAATCCTGAAAGAGAGAAGGCAATGGGATGGTATATATAAAATCCTGAAAGAGAAATTTTTCCAACCAAGAATTATATAGCCAGCAACATTGTCCCTCAATTATGATGATGAAATGAGATTTTCAGATAAGCAAAAATTAGGGGAATTTGTTAAAAAGAGACCAACCTTACAAGAGATACTAAAGGAAGTCCTTCGAACAGAAAACCAGTAATAGCAAACAACAACCAATCATTAACACATAAGATGACATAACCTAGAAACCAACACAGTTATGGAAGTATCCAAAGTAAAATAAGCTTACAAGATTGTAAAT
>NW_006921680.1:6157590-6159291 GCF_000298275.1 Orycteropus afer afer | reverse complement strand
AAATCTTACCAGGGACACAAAAGACCTGTAAAAAGAAAACTATAAAAGACTACTTCAAGAAACCATAAGAGATCTACATAAATGGAAGAATATCCCATGCTCGTGGATAGGAAGATTGAACATTGTGAAAATGTCAATTCTACCCAACATGATCTATACATTCAATGCAATTCCAATCCAGATCCACTCAACATTGTCTAAGGATCTGGAAAAACCAATCATTAACTTTATATGGAAAGGAAAGAGACCTCAGATAAGCAAAGCAATGCTGAAGAAAAAGAACAAAGTAGGAGGTCCCACACTGCCAGATCTCAAAACCTGCTATACAGCCACAGTAGTCAAAACTGCCTAGTATTGGTACAATGACAGACGCATAGACCAATGGAATAGAATTGAGAACGCAGAAATAGATCCATCAACCTATGGTCAGCTGATCTTTGACAAAGGACCACAATCCTTTAAATGAGGAAGAGAATGTCAGTTTAATAAATGGTGCTGACAAAACTGGATATCCATTTGCAGAAAATGAAACAAGGTCTATACCTAAAACCATATACAAAAACTAACTCCCCATGGATCAAAGACTTAAATGTGAAACCTAAAACAATGAAGTTCCTCAAGGAAAAACTAAGGGCAAATTTAGAGGCCTTAATATATGGCATAAATAGACTATAAACCATATAATCCAAAATGCACAAACAGCAGAAGATAAACTACATGAATGGGACATTATAAAAATTAAATTTGTACGTGCTTCTAAAGATTTCTCCCAAAGAGTCAAAAAAGAACCTACAGATTGGGAAAAAATATTCAGCAATGATATCTGACAAGGGACTTATCTCGAGAATTTATAGAAAACTGCAACACCTCAAAAACAAAAAGAAAAATAATTCAATTAACAAATGGCCAGAAAGCATGAATAGACACTTCCCCTAAGAGGATATTCAGGCAGCCAACAAACATGAAGAAATGCTCACAATCATTAGCCATTGTTGTTGTTGTTGTTGTGTGCCGTCGAGTCGGCCCCGACTCATAGCGACCCCTCCTTGGGTTTCCGAGGCAGTATCACTACAGAAGTAGGATTGCCCAACCTTCCTTCTGAGGAGTGGCTGGTGGGTTTGAACCGCCAGCCTTCTGGTTAGCAGTCAAGTGCTTTAGCCACTATGCTAGAGAGATGCAAATAAAGACAACAATGATACCATCTTGCCCCAGCAGTAGTAGCAAAGTTCAACAAGACTGAAAGTAACAAATGCTGGTGAGGATGTGGAGACATTGGGACTCTTATACACTGCTGGTGGGACTGTCCAATGATACAACCACTGTGAAAAGCAGTATGGTGATTCCTTAAAATATTGGAATTAGAAATACCATTTGATCCAGCAATCTCACTACTAGGTATATATCCTAAAGAAGTGAGAGTCAGGACAAGAACAGATACATGCACACTCTTGTTCATCACAGCACTATTTACAATAGCAAAAAGATGGAAACAACCTAGGTGCCCATCAACAGAATGGATAACCAAACAATGGTACATAAACACGCATCCCTAAAAAGAAATGTAGAATCTGCAGAACACCACATAATGTAGATATACTTGGAGGACATGGTTGTTGTTGTTGTTAAGTGCCGTCGAGTCGTTTCCGACTCATAGCGACCCCATGCACAGCAGAACGAAACACTGCCCAATCCTGCGCCAGC
>NW_006921680.1:6152569-6156975 GCF_000298275.1 Orycteropus afer afer | reverse complement strand
TCAGGTTGTTAATGATTCTTCCTCCAATCCTGATACCACGTTTTTCTTCATATAGTCCAGCTTCTCGGATTATTTGCTCAGCATATAGATTGAATAAATGTGGAGACAGAATACAACCCTGACGCACTCCCTTCTTGATTTTAAACCATGTAGATTTTAAACCATGCAGCATAATAGAGGACATTATGCTGAGTGAAATAAGTCAATCACAGAAGGACAAATATTGTATTAGTCCATTATTGTAAAAAGTCAAGGCAAGGATTACATATGGAAGGAAATTTTCTCTTGGTTACCAGGGGTGAGAGGGGATGGGAAGGAACACTGTTAGATAGTTAGAGATAAGTATTGATTTGGGTGAAGAGAAGAGCAACGTACCAAATGTGAGTGATCAACATGGTGGCATTGAGGAAGAGGAAGACAGAGAGGTGCATGGGAGGTACAAACAACAAAGATGAACCCTTTTGTACATACAGTACTGCATTGTCAGTGAAGGAAAACGTTGATATACGGGTGGATATATGGGTGCACAGAATGAACTATTAGGTATGTCTCTGCAGGGAGCTCTGGTAGCATAGTGGCTAAGGCACTTGATTGCTAACCAGAAGGCTGGCAGTTCAAATCCACCAGCCCCTCCTCGGAAGGAAGGTGAGGCAATCTACTTCCATAGTGATACTGCCTCAGAAACCCAAGGAGGGGTTGCTATGAGTCGGATCCTACTCTACGGCACATAACACAACATGCAGGGAGCAGTGTGCACAACACCATGTATAGGGTTGGCATATATCCAAGTATATTGGAATGTATGTTCTGTAAGAATTCCTAGATATATAGTAGAGCTGAGAAGGGACAAGGTTGTAGTCACTTCTTGGCTACAGCCAGCTACCCAGAGGGAGCAAGTAGTTGGACCTGTGGGCTCAGGACCATAGTCACAGGGGACATCAAGCTCAATTGGCATAACATACTACACAAAACATTCTTCCACATCCAACTTTGGCGAATAGTGACTGGGATCTTAAAAACTTGCAAGCGGCTATCTAGATGCAACAATGGGTCTCTCCTCATCCAGAGCAAAGAAGAATGAAGAAAACCAAAGATGCATGGTAACAATTATTCCAGGCCACTGGTACAAAATGTGATCCTCAGCATATACAACTATGAGACCAGAAGAACTAGCTGGTGCCTGACCACTGTCAACCACTTGGAGGGATATTTCTGTAGGAGATCCTGGATAGAGTGGGAGAACAATGTGGAAGAAAACTCAAAGTCATGAGAGAAAAAAAAAGAGGACCAGGTTTGTTGGTCTGACAGAGCTGGGTGCAACCACTCAGATTATGGCCCCTAGGTGCCTTTCAGGTGCAGAATTGAACCCAATCCTGTGGCTTGCAGCCAAACAAAAGATAGGCATATGAGCTGAACATTTACATTAGGTAGATACACTCTCCCTGAAGAGAACAATCATGGGAGAATAAAAGAGAGACAGCTTAGGGGGCAGGAGTGCATGGAGGAAAGGACCCAGGGAAGAGGGAACTATGGGAGCTGTTGCATTGTGGGGAAATTGTAGTCAATGTCATGAGACAAAGTGTTATGTGAGCTGCTGTAGGGAAAGTGAACTTGCTCTGTAAACTTTTGCCCAAATCATAATTAAAAAAAATAAAAAGAAGAAGAAAAATCCAACATCCGGTTATTGGCAATGGTTATCAGCACTGAAGTGTAGATGGTGAGTATGGCAATAGTGGAGAGGTCACAGTTCTAAATAATTTGTATGAGTTTGAACAACTACTGCCAAAATCTTGTAACCTTAAAATAGTAGTATATTTACCTTACTTAAATGGTAGAAATAATAATGGAAGACACTATGAAATGATTTGATTTTAATTCTGGCCAAAAGTGACTCTGTAAAAGACCAACAGACTATAATATGCACAGAAGTAGTGTGTCTTCTTCATGACTAAATCTTTAGCATCTACCACAGCAACTGACACAGTCTGAGTCAAAAGTCTTGACTGATTCCTTTTCTAGATGGCTCCCTGAGCTGTATCATTAACTGAGCTAAAAGCATTCAACATGAGCTACTTTGAAAAAGGAAAAAAGCCCCATTATAGGCTTAATAGCAATGTTACTTTCCCCTATTCTACTCCCACTGTAGGTCTCATGGACAGATACTCTCATTTCTGGCATTTTAGAATTAGCATTGTGATTAACAATGGTGGTTGTGTTGGCAGCCCTTTTTAGACAGGGTGTTGATTATATTGCTTACTGACAAGGATATTTTCAAAAAAAAAAGATGACATGGTTCAGTTAAACCTCAAGGCATCATTCAATAGGAAAGATAAGCCAGCCATACAGTTGTATCCCATTACCAGGACTCAGTCCTCTTGCAGTGTTCCTTCTCCTGCTGGTACTCTCAGAGTTGGACCAGCTCTTTACCAGGCATCCCAGCTTGTTACCTCAAAAGTGGGAAATTACTTACCATGGCCCATTAACTAAGATCCTTCCTGAGAAATACTGACCAAACCATTACTGACTCAGACTCCCTGTCAAGCCTGGATTTCCAGTGCAATATTATTACCACTTTAGTTATTATGACAGATTATAAACAGCCTGGCACTTGCTTCCCCTTCCTTATATACCACGGAAAGATAACAGGGGGAGGTTCAGGTAAGATGGAGGACTAGGCAGAAAGACCGCACAGACCCTCTTCAACAAAGAAAAGGGAAATCAATTAACACAGACACAGAAGATAATCCTGGACTCCTGAGCATTAAAGGGAAGGATATAGAAGTGGATTGAACCCCAACTAGCAGAAGAATTTGCATGAAAATACCAAAAAAGGAGGCATACGGGACTGCGGTCTGGCAGTGATCCTGACGGCACAGACAGCTTAGAGAGTGCCGAGTGATGGTAGGACCTAAGAATTAACCTAAAAATCAGCTTTGCTAGCCAGGGACTGCACAGAGGACTGCTGTGGTGGCTGGGGTATAAACAGAGAAGGCGAAGAGAAAGGTAGGCTGAGCTGTGGACTTATGCCTATCAGGAGGGCACTGCCATTTTGAATGTTTACAAGCGGCTTGACTATTTTGGATATTTCAAGAAACAGCACTCTCCCAGATTCCAGGGGCTTGAGAAGATTCTGCTTGCCAGTAACCCCAAGGACACTCCGGATCTGCATGACTGAAAAGGTGCGACATTCCTCGTTACTCTTATACCCCACACCCACTTGGTGAATGGAGGTCTGGCCATCCCCCACTCCCACCCACCTTGTGGGCCTGCAGGAACTCCATCCCAGTCTGTGTGCTCAGACAGAGCCTGGGTGCCTTGCCCTGTCCTCCACCGATATTCTTCTCTTTTTCACTTCCTTTTTTTCTGGTGTTTAGTTTGCTTGTATTTGACTATTTTAAAACTACTATTATTATTAATACTCTTGTCCTTTTTACTATTATTCTTTAGTCTTCCCCTCCCAGGTCCTAGTTTTCAGCTTTTTTTTCTTTTCCCTGTTCTTGGTTGAAAAATTTTATTTTTTTAATTTAATTTTTTCCCCCTTTCTTCTCATGGTTAACCTCATTCATTGTTTTTCTTCTTGTATTTTTCCCATTTTTTCTTCATTGTTCTCCTTCTCTATTTTTTTTTCCTCTTAGTGCCCTATCACCAAGTATTGCAGGTTTTCTTGCTTTCTTCTTCTTCCCCCCCTCATTTTTTTTTTGGGGGGGGTTACTGTTCCTGTGTGATTACATGCTGTGTTTTTTGTCCATTTACGTTTAGTTTTTTGATGGTTATTCAATTGTAATTTTTGTCTGAGTGGGAGACAGCAATAGTCCCCATAAGACACAACTAAACACACACTACCTGCAACTTCACTTACTGAGTGAGAGCCACTACCTTCTTCTCCACCAACGGGCCAAAGATAAAAAAAATCACCAAGAAGAGCCTGAATCACCCTTGGCTGCTCGTCACAAACAGTTAACAGAGATCTAAATACAACAACACCACAATGTCTCGGAGACAACAGACCATCACAGTCCACACAAAGAAACAGGATAAAGTGGTAGAAACATGGGAGCAGGATACAGACCCAGAACACAACTCTGAGGAAGAAGCAGCACTGAACTCTCTGATAAGGAATTCTAAAGAATTATCTTAAGATAAAAGAATTATCTTCAAAGGATTGAGAGATCAAAGAAAACACAGAAAAAAAAACTTACAAGAATTTTGGAAGAAAATACAATAACAAAATGACAAAATAAATGAGAAATTAGACATGATTCTAAATCTACAGATAGAAATCCAGAAGATTAATACTATATTGTAAGAAACAGATCAAACATTGGAAGGGCAAAGGACAAGAATTGATGTGATGGAAGACAGAATTAATGAGATGGAAGACAAATACCTGAATACTTCTTTGGAAA
>NW_006921680.1:6150021-6151493 GCF_000298275.1 Orycteropus afer afer | reverse complement strand
AATTCATACTTGTCAATAATTACACTGAATGTTAATGGATTCAATACACGACTCAAGAGACGGAGATTTGCAGCTTAGATAAGAAAACAAAACCCAAAATAGGCTACCTACAAGAGACACACCTTAGAGACAAAGACAAAAACAGATTAAAAATCAAAGGTTGGAAAAGATATATCAAGCAAATGGCAACTGAAAGAGACCAGAAGTGGCAATATTAATTTCTGATCAAATTGACTTTAAGACAAAAACCACCATACGAGACAAGGAAGGACATTATTTAATGATTAAATGATCAATTGAACTGAAGATATAACCATAATAAATATCTATGGACCCAGTGAAAGGGCCCTAAAATATATAAATCAGATTTTAAAAGAGTTGAAAAGCCAAGTAGATGACTCCAGAGTAATAGTGGGAGACTTTAATACACCATTTTCATTGAAAGATAGAAAAACTGGAAAGAAACTCAACAAAGATGCAGAAGAGCAAAACAACACAATCCACCAACTTGCCCTTATAGACATCAACAGAGCACTTCACCCAACAGCAGCACAATATACATTCTTTTCAAGTGCACATGGAACATTTTCCATGATAGACCATATGTTAGGCCATAAAGCAAGCCTTAATAAATTTAAAAACATTCAAATACTGCAAAGCATGATCTCAGATCATAATGATATCAAGTTAGAAATCAACAATAGGAAGATCAACAGAAAAAGAGTAAACACATGGACACTGAACAATACCCTCCTTGAGAAAGATGGGGTAAGAGAAGAAATCAAAATAGAAATTTGAAAATTCCTTGAATCAAACGAGAATGAAAACAAAACATATCAACATCTTTGGGACACAGCAAAGCAGTGCCCAGAGGCCAATTTATAGCAATAATGGCATACATCCAAAATGAAGAAAGAGCCAAAATCAACTTTAAACCAACATCTACAACAATTAGAAAAAGGACAGCAAGGAAAGCCTACAGTCACCAGAAGAAAGGAAATAATCAAGACTGAAGCAGAAAGCAATGAAACAGAAAATAGAAAAATAGAAAAAATTCAACAAGACCAGAAGTTGGTTTTTTGAAAAGATCAATAAAATTGACAAACCACTGGCAAATTTAACAAAGGAAAAGGAGAGAATACAAATAAAATGAATAAGAAACAAAATGGGTGACATCACAACAGAACCAATTGAAATAAAAATGATAATAACAGGATACTACGAAGAACTGTACTCCAACAAATTTGAAAATCTGGAAGAAATGGACAAATTTCTAGAAACACACCACTTAACCTAAACTAACACAGACTGATGTGGAAACATCAAACAGGCCCAGAACAAAAGAAGAAATTGAACAGGATATAAAAAAATTACCAACTACAAGAAGGTTTGGCCCACATGATTTCACTGGAGAATTCTAAAATCACTGAGAGAAGAACTGATACCAATCCTACTCAAACTATTCCAAAACA
>NW_006921680.1:6148607-6149757 GCF_000298275.1 Orycteropus afer afer | reverse complement strand
TACATACACACAATGGAATACTATGCAATGCTAAAGAATAACGTAGAATCTGCAAAAACACCACATAATGTGGATGAACTTGGAGGACATTACGCTGAGTGAAATAAGTCAATCACAAAAGGACAAATATTTTATTAGTCCATTATTGTAAAAGTCAAGGAAAGATTTATCTTAGGAAGGAAATTTTCTTTGTTGGTTACCAGGGGTGGGAGGGGAGGGGAGGGAAAGCTATTAGATAGATAGAGATATGTATTGATTTGGGTGATGAGAAGGGCAATGTATCAAATGTGAGTGACCAATATGGTGGCATTGAGGAAGAAAAAGACATAGAGAGGTACATGAGAGGTACAGACAACAAATATGAACCCTTTTGCACATACAGTACTGCGTTGTCAGTGAAGGCAAATACGGGTATACAGGTGGATAGATGAGTGGACAGGCTGAACTATTAGGTATGTCTATGAAGTGGGGAGTGTATCCAAGAACAAGTATAGGGTTGGCAGACAATGGTCCTATAAGTTTATGTGAATGATCAGAATTCCCAGGTGTGTAGTAGAGCTGACAAGGGGCAAGGTTGTGGTCACTGCTTGGTCACACCCAGCTACCTAGAGGGACCCAGTAGTTGAACCTGCGGCCTTGGGACCATAGTCACAGGGGACATCAAGCTCAATTGGCATAACATACTATACTAAACATCGTTCCACCTCCTACTTTGGTGAGTAGTGACTGGGATCGTAAAAGCTAGCAAGCTGCCATCTAGATGCAATGATGGGTCTCTCCTCGCCCAGAGCAAAGAAGAATGAAGAAAACCAAACTTCATGGAAATAATTAGTCCTAGTGACTGGTACACCATCCAACCTGCAGCCTATATGCCTATGACACCAGAAGAACTAGATGGTGCCCGGCTACCACTGTCATCCACTTAGAAGGGGAGATTCTTGATAGAGAGGAAGAACAATGTGGAACAAAACTCAAAATCATTTGGAGGAAAAAAAAAGGGGGGGTGGGGGACCAGGTTTGCTGGTCTGATAGAGCCTGGTGGAACCGCTGCGACTATGGCCCCTAGCTGGACTTCAGATATGGAATTATACCCACACCTGTGGTTTCCAGCCAAACAAAAGACAGGCATATGAGTTGAACATTTACCTCA
>NW_006921680.1:6145818-6148227 GCF_000298275.1 Orycteropus afer afer | reverse complement strand
TGTCTCATTAAAAAAAAAAAAAAAAAAAGGTAAAAGGATTAATACTCTTTAGGAATATCTTCCCATAGCATTTCTTTCCTCAGAAACCCAAGGAGGGGTTGCTGTGAGTCGGGTCTGACTTGATGGCAAATAACAACAACAACAGAGTAGGTGACGCTAACCAAAACCAAACTCACTGCCATTGAGTTGATTCTGACTCATGGCAAACCCCTTTGGGTTTCCAAGGCGGTAAATCTTTATGAAAGTAGGTTGCCCAGTCTTCCTTCCATAGAGTAGCTGGTGGGTTTGAACTGACAATTTTCTGGTTAGCAGTCAAATGCCTTAGGCACTATGCCACCAGAGCTCCTTAAAACTATAATATAGGCAAATAAAGCTAGCATACTTAAAAATAAGTTATGCCCATGATATAGAAGGTTGGCAGATGATATTTGTACATATATATTTGTATGTGTTGTGAGAATGTCCACATATATAACAAGGGACAAAGTTATGAAAACTTCTTAGTCACAGCCAACCACCTTGAGGGAGCAAGTAGTTAGACCTGTGGGCTTGGGACCATGGTTGCAGGGTATATCAAGCTCAACTGGCAAAACATACTACACAAAAACACTATTCTATATGCTACTTTGGTAACTAGAGACTGAGGTCTCAAAAGCCAGCAAGTGGGCATCTAGACCCAACAGTGGGTCTCTCCTCATCCAGAGCAAAGAAGAATGAAGAAAACCAAAGATGCATGGAAAATTAGTCCAGGGGACTAGTGGACAATGTGAACCTCAGCCTATATGACCATGCAACCAAGAGAACTAGATGGTGCCCAGTTACCACTGTCAACCACTCAGAAAGGGATTAGTATAGGCGATCCTGGATAGAGTAGGAGAACAATGTGGAACAAAACTCGAAATCATAAAAAAAGATCAGGTTTACTGGTCTGTTAGAGCCTGGTGAGAACCCTGAAACTATGGCCCCTAGTCAACCTTGAGGTCTGGAACTGAACTCACTCCTGTGGCTTCCAACCAGACAATAGACAGGTATCTAGGGGGAACATTTACATTAGGTAGATACACTCCTTAGAACATGGGAGAGCAGAAGGGCAGTATTAGCACAGAGAGATAGCTCAGGGGAAATGCATAAGGAAAGAAGGACACAGGGAAGAGGTAACTGCAAGGAGGAAGTGGGAAGAAAACTGTAACCTTGTGGGGAATTGCAGTCAATGTCATGAAAAAAAAATGTGTATGAACTGCTGTATGGAAAAAGAATTTTCTGTGTAAACTTTCACCCAAATCACAGTGAATTTTTTAAAAAATTAGTTATAATTTAAAATATTACTTGAAGGAATCTCTTAATAATCATCTAATAGGATTACTGATCCCACATTTTATCCTACTAAATCCATCTTCTTAAAGTAGACTTCTAAGGGAAGCACTGAGGGTCCATATGAAGTACACTGGGGAATGGAATAAGGAATACCATTCAAAATAGTTTAAAACAATGCAGTCAGTAGCGACAGAATGTATCAGAAGAAAGTGGTTCAGTGAGCCATCCTGAGAAAGATGGCTCCCACCTCCATGTGCAAGCATCACCAGACTTCCAGTTGAGGGCTTCAGTGGAAGGATTGAAATCTAAAAAATAAGAAGGATAAATGGGTCAGGGAAAGTATACACCACTAAGTCCCTATGGCCAGAATGCCATCTGTCTAAGAGGCATTTCTAATCCTGAAGAGAATTTGTTGGTGCTGTCGTTAGGTGCTGTCAAGTCAGTTACAAGTCACCTTGTGCAGAAGAGAATGAAACAATGCCTGGTCCTGTGTCATTCTCACAATCACTGCTATGTTTGAGTCCATTGTCCTTAGTTCTTTTCCAGGGACTAATCTTTCCTGATAACATGTCCTTCTAAGGAGAATTCTGGATGTACTTCTTCCAAGACAAATTTGTTTGTAGTTCTGGCAGTCCACAGGATATATTCAATATGCTTGACCAATATCACAATTCAAAGGTATCCATTCTTTGGTCTTCCTTATTCACTGTCTGGGTTTTGCATGCATATGAGGTGACTGAAAATACATGACTTGGGTCAGGCACACCTTAGTCTTCAAAGTGACATCTTTGCTTTTTAACACTATGAAGAGGTCTTTTGCAGCAGAACTGTCCAGTTTAACAATTTTCTTAACTGATGTTTTCAAGGGTATCGCCTGTGGTTCCTAGTAAAAATGAAATCCTTGACGACTTAAATATTCTCTCCATTTATCACAATGTTGCTTATTGGTCCAACTGTGAGTATTTTTCTTTTCTTTATGTTGAAGTGTAATCGATATTGAAGGCTGTAGTCTTAGATCTTCATCAGTATGTGCTTAAAGTCTTCCTCACTTTCAGCAAGGAAGGTTATGCCAGGAGCAGACTACAAATTATTAAT
>NW_006921680.1:6135699-6140238 GCF_000298275.1 Orycteropus afer afer | reverse complement strand
CCACTTGTATATCCTTCCCTTCAAGGCTCAGGGGTCCAGGATTATCTTCTGTGTCTGTGTTAACTGGTTTCCCTTTTCTTTGTTGAAGAGGGTCTTTGCAGTCTTTCTGCCTAGTTCGCCATCTTGCCAGAACCTTGATGGCATATTTGCAGATTTCTTTTGTTTACTTCTTTCAAATATTTAAGTTATCATGTGGAAAACTCAAGAAAATTTTCATATACAGCCTCAAATAATTGAAGTGTTATGTGAAAATTAAGTGTAATCTATGGAATGTGTACCTTCTCATTAACAAACATGGTTAAATTTGTAGAAGGAGCTCTGGTGGCACTGTGGTTAAAGCATTGGGCTGCTCACCAAAATGTCAGTGGAAACCACCAGGTGCTCTACAGGTGAAAGATGATGCAGTCTTCATGAGATATATAGCCTTGGAAACCCTATGGGGTAGGTCTAACCTGATCTATAGTGTTGCTATGGGTCTGCATAACTCAGTGGCAGTGGGTTTAGGTTTTTCCTTTTAAATTTATAAAAAAGGAACACAGGTTGTGCAGTCATTAAGTGCTTAGCTGCTAACTAAAAGGTCGGTTGTTCAGACACACCAGCCATTCCACGGAAGAAAGATGTGGCAGTCTGTTTCCATAAAGGTTACAACCTTGGAAAGTCTGTGGGGGCACTTCTACTCTGTCTAATAGGGTTACTGTGAGTGCAAATTGACTAACAGTACAGGGTTTGTGGGTTTTTTTTTTTTTTGTTTTTTTTTTTGGTCTAAATTTATAGAAACTATTTGCTTAATAGCCTCTATCTGCATCTCCTGAATTAAGACCAGTGATATTATCTCTGGTAGCACTTCCTGGTCTTTCTTTAGGTTAAAAACAAGCAAACAAAACAAGTAGAAATCCTGCCCAGTACTAGCAAAATTTGCTTCCTGTGGTACCCACAGAGGTTGCCCACATGCAAAACACAGAAGAGTAAAACATATTCTAAATGGTGTATCTATTCAATTGAGTGCTAAGAGGTGAAGAATCATTTCATGTTAAATTGTATGCCAAAGAAATCTCCTCTACCTCAAAAATCTTGTTGAATTAATAATAGTAAATTTGATTCAGCTCAAAAAATATTTCTGCTATGTGTAGTATTCAGTTACTGAACAGAATGAGTGGCCACAACATTCACAATATTATTCTTTGGCATGTTATTTACCCTCTTGTTACTAATTTTGCTACCTGTTCACAGTAAATGATTCACCATCACTGATTTCCACTGTCAGACCCAAGAGTCACCAGCTCTGACTTGAATCTAAATGGGGATGTATCCGTGAAAATGGTTTCAGAGAATGACAGCCTCTCCTGAAGGGCAGGTGAAGTTCAGTGACCTCTGGGCACATTGCTCCATTCCAGTGAATCACTGCTTTGGGGAAGTAAGAGACCCTGTGGCTCATAAAACATGATGATTTTAAGAAAAGGGAAGGAATTCACACTTACATGTCAGGGTCATTGCTAGAAATACAACTTTAAAAATTCAAGTATAAAGAGAAATATCTTGTTTAAAAATGAATTACTAATGTATTTCTCTTTAAAAGTATTGTGAAAAACCCATATCATACAGATGTTCATTACTTATTCAATGTACACCACTGGGAGATAAATAGAACTGTTAGAATTCAAAAATGCCAAGGGTAATTCAACTACTGCAGTGTAAGTGTGGCATAACTGATTCGTCATGACATACAATTTTCTAAAAGCTATTCTGTTAGAAGGCAATAAATGAGTGCATAAATGATTTACACTCTTCTGAACCATGGTTATTATTCAGTATTTTATTTTAAAAATATATATACCCTATACTATTATGTTTATTCTCTAGAGGATAATAAAAACATAATTGAATTTGATGAAAAATAGTCTTGATTCTAAGTGTAGCATACAGCACACACTGCAACTTCCTTATTTTATCCCTTGTGAAGATCAATGGTCACTTGAGGTAGTTGTGTTCTAGGTTTGTTGTAATATATGGGCAATAAAATATTTTTAATTTAAAAATTATAACCCTATACACCATATTATATTTTACTTCCTTAATACTAACATCTGAGTTTCAACCTTAATACCAATATATGAATCCAAAATGCAGTATTTTAATCACTGTTTTACTTTTAAATATGATTTCTTATTGACCAGGTAGGGAAAATAAGAACAAATGATTTAGTAAATAAAAATGAAACAGTCTATAACAAAAGCACCAGAGTCCAAAGACTTGCCTTGTCTGGATAAAAGTTAAACATCATTATAAAGGGAGAAGGTTACCTTTTAAAAGCAATTTAAAATGTTATAATATAGGAATTTCTGGAATTTGGATAAATGATTTGATAATTTATATTAGCTAATACAATTTTCATATGTACGCTCCTTTTAGAAACTGTGTCTCACAATATGATAGAACATAAATTACGTAAATACATAATTACACTAAGATTTAATACAGTTGATAGTCATATGTAATATTACATATTGGAGGTGATCAAAAATGAAATAAAACATATCTTAGGCATTATTGGGTTGAAATGGACTCTTCATGTTGTTGTTGTTGTTAGGTGCTATTGAACCGGTTCTGACTCAGAGTGACCCTATGAACAACAGAATGAAACATTCCTCGGTCCTGCGTCATCCTCATAATTATTGTCATACTTGAGCTATCATCATGGCCACTGTGTCAATCCATCTTTTAAGAGTCTTCCCCTTTTTCATTGACCATCATGCCAAGCATGATGTCCTTTCCCAGGAAATGGTCCCTTCTGATAACATAACCAAAGTACGTGAGATGAAGTCTGGCCATTCCTACTTCTAAGCATTCCAGCTGTACTTCTTCCAAGACAGATTTGTTCATTGTTTTAGCAGTCCACGGTACACACTCAATTTTCTTTGTGAGCACCACAACTGAATGCAACAAGTCTTCTGTAGTCTTTCTTATTCATGTTCAGCTCTCACATGCATAAGGTTACTGAAAAGACGATGGCTTGGATCAGGCATACCTTAGTCATTAAAGTGACATCTTTGCTCTTTAACACTTTAAAGAAGTATTTTGCAGAAGATCTGCCTAATGTAATACATCATTTGATTTCCTGACTACTGCTTTCATGGGTGTTGATTGAGGATCAAAGTAAAATGAAATCCTTGACAATTTCAGTCTTTTCTCCACTTATCATGATGTTGATTTCTGTTTGTAACATTTTTTGTTTTCTTTATGTTGAGGTGTAATCCATACTGAAGGCTGTACTCTTAGATCTTCATCAGTAAGTGCTTCAAGTCTTTTTCACTTTCAGCAAGGATTGTGAAGAATGGGAATTACAGAATACTTAACTGTGCTCATGAGGAACTTATATATAGAACAAGAAGCAGTAGTTCAAACAAAAAAAAAAAGGGATATCCATGGTTTAAAACCAGGAAAGGTGTGTGGCAGGGTTGTATCATTTCACCGTATATATTCTATCTATATGTTGAGCAAATAATCTGAGAAGCTGGACTATATGAAATGGACTGTTGTGGTTGATAAGTGCCGTCGAGTCACTTCCGACTCATAGAAACCCCATGCACAGCACAATGAAACATTGCCCTATCCCGCGCCAGCTCCATGATCCTTGCTATACTTGAGCCCATTGTCGCAGTCACCATGTCAATCCATCTCATCAAAGGCCTTCCCCTCTTTCGTCGACTCTCCACCTTACCAAGCATGACATCCTTCTACAGGGAATGGTCCCCTCTGACAACATGACCAAAGTAGGTGAGACGAAGTCTGGCCATTCTCGCTTCCAAGGAACATCTCGGCTGCACTTCCTCCAGGACAGATATGTTACTTCTTTTGACAATCCATGGTACCTTCAGCATTCTTCGCCAGCACCACAACTCAAAAGCATCAACTCTTCTTCAGTCTTCCTTATTCATTGTCCAGCTATCACATGCATATGAGGCGATTGGAAATATCATGGCCTGTGTCAGGCATACCTTAGTCCTCAAGGAGACATCCTTGCTCCTAAACACTTGAAAGAGTTCCTTCACAGTCGACCTGCCCAGTGCTATACATCGTCCAATATCCTGACTGCTGCTTCCATTGGCCTTGATTGTAGAACTAAGCAATGTGAATTCTTTGACAACCTCAATCTTTTCTCCATTTATCGTGATGCTACTTATTGGTCCAGTTGTGAGGACTTTTGTCTTCTTTATATTGAGATGCAATCTGTACTGCAGACTGTTTCTCAATCTTCATCAGTAAGTGCCTCAAGTCATCCTCACTTTCAGTAAGCAAAGTTGTAACATCAGCGTATCACAAGTTGTTAATGATTCTTCCTCCAATTTTGATGCCACATTTTTCTTCATATAGTCCAGCTTCTTGGATTATTTGCTCAGCATATAGACGGAATAAGTATGGGGAAAGAATACAACCCTGACACAAGCCCTTCCTGATTTTAAACCATGCAGTGTCCCCTTGTTCCATTCGAACAACAGCCTCCTGGTCAAGGTACAGGTTCCTCATGAGTACAATCAAGTG
>NW_006921680.1:6131561-6134129 GCF_000298275.1 Orycteropus afer afer | reverse complement strand
AGCACTATACTTCAGGACAGATCTTGGAACATCCTTTGCGATGATGAATGCCATGCCATTCCTCTTCAAACTGTTGTTCCCAGCATAGTAGATCATATGGTTGTCTGATTCAAAATGGCCCAAACCAGTCTATTTCAGCCCACTAATGCCTATGATATCAATCTTTATGCATCCCATTTCATTTCTGACAACTTCCAATTTTCCTAGATTCATACTTCATACAGTCCATGTTCCGATTATTAATTGACGTTTGCTGCTGTTTCTCCTCAATTTGAGTGGTGCCATGTCAGCAAATGGGGTCTCGAAAGCTTCACCTTATCCATATGAGTAAGGCTGATTTTACTCTGATAATGTAGCTCTTTCTGAGTCCTACTTTGAGAGCTTTCTAAGCTAAGTGACTCATCTTCCTCCTTTGTATTGGACAGTGTTTCTGGACTATTCATAAAGTTGCACAATAATGTATCAGACAGTGTTTCTCTGCCATTCATAAGGTTTTCCGGGCCAATTCTTTGAGAAGTGGATGGCCTCCTCCTTCTTCCTAGTCTGTCTCAGTCTGCAAGCTTTGTTGATACCTGTGTAACAGCTGCACCCCACTGGGTTTGAAACACCAGTGGCACAGCCTCAAGACTTACAGCAACACGTCACCACAGTAGGACAAACTGACAGACAATTTTATCTCCCTTAGTGTTGGAAACCCCTCCAACCACCCTTACCTGGATCCCTGCAGCTAACTCCTCGATCTGTTCCAGTCCCCTTTACCTTTTTTGTCCTCCCCTGCTTCCCGCCTCACTGCTTGTGGTGGGTGGCGTGGGTTCCTTCTCCTCACCTGGCCCCCTGCAGATGACTCCTCCATCTGTTCTGGTCTCCTTTGCCTTTTCTGCCCTCTCCCTGCCTTTCCGCCTCGCTCCTTGTGTGGCATGGCCTGGGTTCCCTCTCTTCACCTGGGTCCCTGTGGCTGACTCCTCAATCTGTTCCAGTCCCCTTTGCTTTTTCTGTCCTCTCCCTGCTTCCCGCGTCGCTGCCTGTTCTTAGATCCCTTTTCAGTCATCCAGGTCCAGAGTGTCCTTGGGGTTACTGGCAAGCAGAACCTCTCGAGATACATATATATGAAATTATATATATATATGAAATGGACTAGTGTTGGTCATTTTGAATCAGAAAATTATATAGTCTACTATACCAGGAATAACAAATTAAAGAAGAATGGTACCACATTCATCATCAAAAAGAACATTTCAAATCTATCCTGAAGTACAATGTTTTCAGTGATAGGATAATATCCCTATGCCTATAAGGAAGACCAATTAATACAGCTATTATTCAAATTTATGCATCAACCACTAATACCAAAGATGAAGTAACTGAAGATTTTTAATAACTGCTGCAGCCTGAAGTTGATCAAATATGGAATCAAGATGCATTGATAATTACTGGTGATTGGATGCAAAAGTGGGAAACAAAGAAGGATCAACAGTTGGAAAACATGGCTTTGGTGACAGAAATAGCATGACAGATCAAATGATAGAATTCTCCAAGACAAATGCCTTTCTCCAAGACAAATGCCTTATTCATTGGAAACCCCTTTTTTCAACAATACGAACAATGACTATACATCTGCAAGTCCAACTGATGCAAGAAGCACCATAAGAACATGTTTCTGCCCTTGCCCTGCTGATATAGTGACTTCCAGATTACAGACATCATCACAGTGGGTGAATGCCAGCCCTTAAACAAGACTGTACACCTCAACATGCTCAAGGTCACCAGGACAGCCAACATCAAGCAGTTCCAAAACTCTGAGCCCAGACAACCCCTACCTCCTCCAAAAATGCAACAGTTATTGCCCTCCATTAAAAAATAAATATAGAATATATTTGACCATTGAACACTAATGATCAAAGACCAAAAGAGTTGTTGAATGACATCAAGAGTATCATACATGTGAATTCACATATATAAAAAGACAAGAAAAGTAAATGTACACAGCCCAAAGTTTATTAGTGGTAAAAGGGAGTGGACTAGGGAGAGTTAACAGTGATGGAAAAATCACAATGATTAAGGATCAGCTTGCACAGCTGATTATTATAATTGCTGTCAATAAATTGTACACCTGTAAAAATCTGAACTGGTAAAATGTATGTGAGAGATATATTTACAATGACATAAATAAATAGAGTAGCTGATGAGGCTTTTTATCTATAACTAAAAACCTCACAGGATTTGATTTCTTGGTTTAGAGATTTAGAGTTATGACTCCATGGGATACCCCACTTAACTGGCCTAATAATGTGTTTAGTGTTTCTATTCTATTACCTTGTTCATTACATAGTGTTTGGGGTCTTAAAAGCTTGCAAGCAGGCATCCAAGGCATGAAAATTGGTCTGTATTTGCCTGCAGCAACAGAGAAAGAAAGAGAATCTGGAACAGTAGAAGGAGATGGAATGTGTGGCTAATTGTGTCCATGAACAGCTGCCTTCTTTGTCAGAAGACAAGAAAAACTAGTTAGTACCCAGCTAACTTTACTGAACATTTTGATCAAAGATTTCATAGGAGAATCCTGATGAAAAG
>NW_006921680.1:6129378-6131247 GCF_000298275.1 Orycteropus afer afer | reverse complement strand
CTTGAAGGATGTAATCAATGTCATTGAATTGTACTTATAGAAATGGTTTAATTTGTGTATATTTTGCTATGTATATTCCCAACAACAACAACACAATAAAATTAAGAAAAAAAAAGAGAACATCATACATCTGAAACTTGCTCTTGAATGCAGAGTAGCTAAAGCAAATGGAAATGATGAAGCAAAAGAGAAAACAGATTTCAAAGGCAGCTTAAAAAGACAAGATAAAGTATTATGATGAACTGTGCAAAAACCTTAAACTAGAAAACCAAAAGAGAACATACTTGGTACTTCTTAAGGTCAGAGAACTGAAGAAAAATTCAAACCTTCAGTTGCAGTATTAAAGGATTTAATGGAAGGGGGGGAAAAAAAAGGCATGACACAGGAAGCATCAAAAGAAGATGGAAGGAATACACAGAGACACTGTGCCAAAAGGATCAGTCAATATCTAACTGTTTCAGGAGGGAGTATGTGATCCAGTACTGATTGTGCTGAAGGTGCTGGCAATAAATAAGGCCCCAGGAATTGATGGAACACCAACTGAGATGCTTCAACAAATGGATGCAACACTGGAAGTACTCACTCGTCTATGCCAACAAATTTGCAAGAAAGCTACTTGGCCAATTGACTGGAAGTGATCCATACACATGCCCATTCCAAAGAAAGGTGATCTAAAGAATGCAGAATTCATCAAACAATATCATTAATATTACATGCAAGCAAAATTTTGCTAAAGATAATTCAAAAGTGACTATAGCCATACATCAACAGAGAACTGCCAGAAATTCAAGCCAGATTCAGAAGAGGATATGGAATAAGAGATAATCGTTGCTGATGTTTGGATCTTGCCTGAAAGCAAAGAATACCAGAAAGATGTTTACTTGTGTTTCATTGAGTGTACAAATGCAGTCACCTGTGTGAACCATAATAAATTTTGGATAATACTGGGGATTCTAGAACACATAATTGTGCTCATGTGGAACCTGTACATGGATCGAGAGGCAGTCATTTGAATAAAACAAGAGGATATTGTGTGGTTAAAACTTGAAAGTTGTACACCAGAGTTCTGACTATGTTGTTGTTGTTGTTATGTGCCATCGAGTCGGCCCCGACTCATAGCGACCCCTCCTTGGGTTTCCGAGGCAGTATCACTACGGAAGTAGGATTGCCCAACCTTCCTTCCGAGGAGTGGCTGGTGGGTTTGAACCGCCAGCCTTCTGGTTAGCAGTCAAGTGCTTTAGCCACTATGCTACCAGAGCTCCTAGTTCTGACTATAGGACATACAAAATCATATGAGGATAAAGTCCTTTCTATTAAAGAACATGTGTTGGTAGGACACTACTTAGTTAGGGTGTTGTAGCCTCTCACCATACTTATTCAATTTGTATGCTAAGCAAATAATCTGAGAAACTGGGCTATAAGAAGAATGCAGCATCAAGATTGGAAAAAAAAAAAACCCTCATCAACAACCTGTAATACGTAGATGACACAAACTTGCTTGTCCAAACAACTTAAAGCACTGACTGAGGAAAATCAAAGACTACAGTCTTCAGTATGGATTATATCTCAAGATAATGAAAACAAAAATCCTTAAAACTACACCACCAAGCTACATCATGATAAACAAAGAAAAGACTGAATGTGTCAAAGATTGCATTTTACTTGGATAGATGATTAACATCTACGGAAGCTGCAATCGAGAAATAAAATTATGTAATGCATCGGGAAAATCTGCTGCAAAAGACCTCTTTAAAAATCTTAAAAAGTGAATAGCATAAATCTTACCAGAGACACAAAAGACCTCTACAAAGAAAACTATAAAAAGCTACTTCAAGAAACCATAAAAGACCTAAATAAATGGAAAAACAT
>NW_006921680.1:6097904-6116412 GCF_000298275.1 Orycteropus afer afer | reverse complement strand
AAAGAAAGAAAGAAAGAAAAAGAAAAGAATGGACACAGAGACACACACAAGGAGTAGATGGCAGGACAGAGACAGATGCATCAACAAAAACTGCCAGCAACTACTAGAAGATAAATAAGGACCTTGCCCTATATCTATGCCCTGAATTTGGACCTACAGCCTCCTGAACCGTGAGAAAATAAATGTCTGTTCTTTAAAGCCCCCCCCCCAAAAAAAAAAATCTTAAAAAGCAACGATGTCATTTTAATTACTAAGGTGTGCCTAACTCAAATCATGGTATTTTCAACCAACTTATACACATGTGAAAGCTGGATAACGATTAAGGAAGACTGAAGAAAAATTTACGCATTTGAATTAGGGTGTTGGTGAAGAACACTGAATATACCATATACTGGCAGAAGAACAAACAAATCCTTCTTGGAGAATTTATAACCAGAATGTCCCTTAGAAATGAGGATGGTGAGACTTCATCTCACTGACTTTGGACACCTTCTCAGGAGGGACCAATCACTTCAGAAGTACATCATTTCTCGTAAAGCACAAGGTCAGCAAAAAAGAGGAAGATCCTCAACAAGATGGACTAACACAATGGCTACAACAACAGGCTCAAACAAACCTACAATTATGGGGATGGTGCAGGACTAGGCAAAGCTTTCTTCTTTTACACTTTAGGTCACTATAAAGAGTCAATTGAATGGCACCTAACAGTAACATCAAATATAACATACAATCTCTATAGTATGGTGGTAGTGGTAATTAGGTGTCATAAAGTCAATTTTTCAACTCACAGTGACCCCATGTGACAGAGTAGGACTGCCCCATCAGGTTTTCTAGACTATAATCTTTATAGGAGCAGATCACCAGGCCTTTCTTCCAGGTGCCTCTAGGTGGGTTCAAACCACCAAGCTTAACCCTTTGTGCCACTCGGGGACTTTTGAATTTTAGTTATTTATACCATTGATATGATGATAATGCATTTTCATATAAAACATGAGGAAACAAATATTAGATGCACATTCCTCTGCTTGGTTCAGTTTCTTTGAAAATTAAATCTTAAATTTTAAAAAAGATATTCATATGCAATATGAATCAAAACTTTTTACTGTGGTTTGTACATTTTTAACCCATACCAGGTGAATTATTAGAATATTTGATGGAATGAATAAATTAAGTAAACCGTCTGACTATGTTGTTGCTGTTATTGCCCTCAAGTCGGACCCAACTCATAGCAACCCCTTCTTGGGTTTCCCAGGTGGTCTTCCTTCCCAGGAGTGGCTGGTGGGTTTGAACTGCTAGCCTTCTGGTTAGCAGTCAAATGCCTTAGGCACTATGCTACCAGAGCTCTGACTATAGGACATACAAAATACATATGAGGATAAAGTCCTTTCTATTAAAGAACATGTGTTGATAGGAAACTACTTAGTTGTCCCTGCCCCCCCCCCCCAGTGTTTGGTAGCACTATCTTTTGGAGTAGGTGATGCAGATTGAATATGGCATAGCAAGTCTCCATGGAGTTCCCCGCTACTCTCCCCATGTAGTATAACCCTCTTACTCCCATCCAGTGGATTCTGACTCATAGAGATCCTACAGAACAGAACTGCTCCATGGGGTTTCCAAGGCTGTAGATCTTTACAGAAGCAGACTGCCTCATTTTTCGCCTGCAGAGTGGCTAGTGGGTTCAAATTGCTGACCTGTGGGTTAGCAGCCAAATGCTTTAACCACTGTGCCATCAGAGTTTATAATGTAAGTGGAAAAAAGACTTAAATAGCAAGTATTACATAAAAATAATTGATTTTGAATATTCTGTTTTCACAACCTCAAGTAATCCATGGGCTTATACTACCATTTTCTTTTAAAATCTTAACTTAAATATTTAATTCTGAGCTTATAACGTTAAACACATTAATGAAGATCTGGGACATCAATATTGGCAAATCTAAGAAATCATTAATAGCAGTTAAATAAGATTTAATTTATCAATTTGAAAACAGTGACTATATTTTCTAATTTTATTAAAAGCACTAATTAGACGAAGATGTTGTTGTTGTTGCTATGTAATGTCGAGTCGGACTTGACTCACAGCGACCCTCCTTGGGTTGCCAAGGCAGTGTCACTACGGAAGAAGATTGCCCAACCTTCCTTCTGAGGAGTGGCTGTGGATTTGAACCACCAGCCTTCTGGTTAGCAGTCAAGTGCCTCTAAGTGGGAGGGGCAGTCTAAACAATTTTTTTTTTCAGGAAATTCAATGATAGTTAAAAATCTAAAATTATTTAAGTGCATAAAACTCTAAAACCAGTTTAAGTAAACGTCATGTAAATGAAATATGAAACCATTGTTTAAAATAATTAGCAATATTTACCTTGTGGCATTTTGTTCGAGTTTGTCATCAATGTCACTGAAGATCTGCTTAAACTCCAAGTCTCCAGGAAACGAATTTAACAGACAATGTAGGTCAAAAGAATGAAGGGAATATTCATCTCCCCAATCCATTCTGAGGAATTAGAATAAATAATAAAACATGTCAGTTTCTCCAAAACGAGAAAACAAGTTGTGATACAAAACCAAAAACACTAATTCCTAAATATGTAATCAAATATAGCAGTAGGAGAACTAGGGTATTATTAAGTTAGGTGGAGTGTTTTGTTATTTAAATTTCATGAGGTGTGACCTAATTTTCACACTTCTCTAGGGTTTGAAAGCTGAATAAAACAGTACCCCTCAGAGAGTACTTAAGTATCCTGCTGATTCTCAAGGTAACCATAGCTGTGAAATCACAAAGCCCCATGGACCCCAAAAGCAGAGGTGAGTGCAGCAAGAATTCAAAACTTACCCTCTACCCTTGTCAACATACTGACCTGGATATTGTATGTAGCCTCAGACATTTTAAAGTGTTTCCACCTGGGCCTATATATGTGACTGAGGCAAAATTATCCTTGAGTTTTTCTTTAGCACCCCTTGACAACTTCAGTATGAGTGAACTATATTTTAAATATGCTTCTGCTGCTGGAGGAACATGCATTTTCCCACCATCAAGGCTTCCTTCCTTCATTCATTTCACACAATGTATTGAATGTTTGGTATGTATCAGGTACTGCTGTAGGAGCTGGGGATGTATCTGCAACAAGTTAATATTCCTGCTTTAGTGGAGCCTTTATTCTGATGGGGAAGACATTTTAAAAGCAAACAGATTTTATCGAAGGTCACATGGTGAGAGTGCTCTGAGGAAAAGTAAAGCAGGGCAATGGGATAAACTAAAAATGATGGATTTGGGACAGAGTGTGAACTATTTCATTTAGGGATGTCATAGAAGGCCTCCAGAAGGAGGTGACTTTTGAGGAGAAAAAAGTGAAGAAGTATGCTGTAGGAGAAGAGATGGTGGGAAAGGCAAACTAGTTTCTTAACTACTTTAGTCAATAAGTGACTTTTATCGTATCTGCTGGCCTCCCCCTTACTTCCTTGCCCTTCACCCAAATTAATGTGTCTACCCTCTAGTTATTTACCCTCCTTCACCCTCCACCCTTGGTAACCATCAAAGAATGTTCTTTCTGTGTGAAAACCTTTTCTTGATTTTTTTATAATAGTGGTCTCATACAATATTAGTCCTTTTGTGATTGACTAATTTCACTTGGCATAGTGCTCTCCCTGTTAGCCCATGTTATGAACTGTTTTGCAGATTCACTGTTATTCTTTAATGTTGTGTAGTATTCCACTGTGTGTGTACATAGCTTGTTTATACATTCAACCACTGGTGGGCATTTAGGTTGCTCCCATCTGGAAGTAACCTAGGCTCTGTTCTACATCTCACTTTGGTCAATATCATGCTAGGTGCCCTATCCACCAAGATCTTCAATTTTGTTTAAAAAGCACTTCAAATCACGAACTGCTATAGCATGTTGAGAAGAAGAGACTAACTTATTAAGCTGCTCCTAGACATTTAACTCTTCTCTACAGCCTACTTCAGTTTATGATATTGTCTCTGAAGTTAACACTACTCCTGATAATGGCTCTTACTAGCAGGACAACTCTACTTTTATATGTTATAGAGTGTGGTTTCCATATCTCTGGTTTCTTCATCAATCTGAGCCTCTCTACTTTCTATCTTCCTGAAATATGCCAATGGCACCTCATATTTCTTTCAAGGTTGTTTTTCTGTATATCTTTCCTGACATTTCAGTGGGACTTCAGAGGAAGAGAAAATAAATGTGAGTTTAATCCTCCATCTTCAGAATTTTCTATCTTCCAATCCTACACTAAGCTAATAAATCAAAAATATAAGATTTTTGACATTCAAAACTTGGTGATGAGTCTTTTCAAATAGATCTAGCTTAATGCAGTATAGTGATAACAAGTAATTTGATATATGACATATAAATATTTTTAAATGCTAACACTGGCAAATTAAAGATAACATTAAATAACATAAAGTCATAAACCCCAATTAGAACACTTTGGCCAAGATCAGTCCATCCGATTTTTCCTTCCTCCCTCCCTTCCTTCTTTACTTCATTTTTCTCTTTCTTCCCTCCTTCTCTCCCTCCTTCTTTCTCTCCCTCCCCCACTTTGTTTTTCTCTCTCTACCCACCTGCCTCAGAAGGAAGGTTGGACAATCTACTTCTGTAGTCATACTGCCTCGCAAACCCAAGGAGAGGTTGCTATGAGTTGGGGCCAACTCGATGGCACCTAACAAAAACAACCCACCTGCCTATTTTGTTTCACTTTACTCTCTACAGTATACTTTTACTGTATTATAAATGTTACCTTTAATTTATATTGCATTCACAGTATTGAAATATTATTGTCTATAAATTTCTTTGAGTTAAAATTGTATTTTGGTACACATTACAGATTATCTGAATCAAACTTAATTTTGCATATTCCCCAGTATAAGTAGAAATAGTAAGGATTTTTAACAGGACAAAATTCTAATAATCAGACACTTAGAAGGTGTGGATCTAGCATTCAGGTTTGACTACAGGACAACACATCTCAAGATTCATGACAAGTAATTGCATGTGCTTGGATCTGGGAGTTAGTCAGTTAGCTAACAAACAGAGTTAGCAAGTGAGTAGGTAAGGTTGGTCCAGAGTCTGCACCTCAATTCATCTTTGTTCTTTACTTTTTATTGCACATGCTGTAACTCTTGTTTGTAGTCATTTAAAAAAAAAAAAAAAAGCAAGCTGTGATTGCTAAGAATAGCAGAGACTGTGACAAACTGATTTATACATAAATTAATGAGCAGACTAACACTTAAAGAACTAGTAAGGATGTGGTCACTTAACTTTTTTTTAGTCATACTCTACTAAGTACTATGGGAAAAACTAAATGATAGAGAAGCAATAAACTCTATATATCTTGGCATATCCTTACTGAATGTCAAGTCTATTATAAACAAGTTTTTAAATAATTAAAAATATTACATGCTTTTTGTTTTAAGGAACTCTGGTAGTGTAGTGCCTAAGGGACTTGACTGCTAACCAGAAAGCTGGAGGTTCAAACCCACCAGCCACTCCTCAGAAGGAAGATGGGACAATCCACTTCCATAGTGATACTGCCTCTGAATCCCAAGGAGGGGTTGCTATGAGTTGGGTCCAGCTCGAAGGCACATAACAACAACATTTCATTTTTAACTCACTGTGGTAATCATGTGATGATTATATGATTCTGTGCAACATATTTAATATTTAATTATAAAATAAAATTATTGCTATATTTCAAACCTTTTTTATTATTTTCATAAATGGCAGACTATTCTTTATGCAAAAAACGCACTGCCGTCAAGTCGGATATGACTCATAACGATCCCTCCTTGGGTTTCCGAGGCAGTATCACTACGGATATAGATTGCCCAACCTTCCTTCCCAGGAGTGGCTGGTGGGTTTGAACCTCCAGCCTTCTGGTTAGGAGTCAAATGCCTTAGGCACTATGCCACCAGAGCTCCCAGACTATTCTTTAACCGTTCATAATTCTGTATTATTTTCACAGAAATACTGCTGATTAATAACCATATGTATACCTGAACAATTTGTTGGAAAAATAAACCTAGCTATGAGTTATTTAAGGACCTCTTGTGGCATAGTGCCTAAGGCATTTAACTGCTAACCAGAAGGTTGGTGGTTCAAACCCACCAGCCACTCTGTGGAAGAAAGACTAGGTGATCTACTTCTGAAAAGATTTTCCACCTCGGAAACCCAAGGAGGGTTGCTATGAGTCAGAATCGACTCCATGGCAGTGAGTTTGCTTTGTTTTTTGGTTATGAGTTATTTAGTTTACTTGCCACATTCTTGTTTGTTAATTACCTCAGCATAGAAAGGATTCCCTTCTAAGTCAAGGGAAATGCAGATCTTTTTTTGTCTGAAATTAAAAAAAAAAAAATTCACTTTTAAAATTATTCTAAGCAATTATTAAAAACTTTCTTATCTTTAATTATAGTGTAAATCTATGGGCTTATTATCTCATATATATATACATGTGTGTGTGTGTGTGTGTGTGTGCGCGCACGCGCCTAAGGCACTTGACTGCTAACAAGAAGACTGGCAGTTCAAACCCACCAGCCACTCCTCAGAAGTTAGGTTGGGCAATCTACTTCCGTAGTGATACTGCCTTGGAAACCCAAGGAGGGGTCGCTATGAGTTGAGTCCGACTCAATGGCACATAAGGAGCTCTGGTGACATAGTGGCTAAGGTTCTGCTAACCAGAACATTGATGGTTCAAACCCACCAGCCACTCTGCAGAAGGAAGACTAGGCAATCTATTTCTGTAAAGATTTACTGCCTTTGTAGCATAGTGGCTAAGGCACTTGACTGCTAACCAGAAGGCTGGCGGTTCAAATCCACCAGCCACTCCTCGGAAGGAAGGTTGGGCAATCCTACTTCCGTAGTGATACTGCCTCGGAAACCCAAGGAGGGGTCGCTATGAGTCGGGGCCGACTCGACGGCAAATAACAACAACAACAACAACAAACCCAAAGAGGGTTGTTATGAGTCAGAATTGACTTGATGGCAGCGAGTTTGGTTTGGTTTTATATTATTTTTGCTGTTAGGTGCCATTGAGTCATCTCTGACTCATAGAGACCCTATGCACAGCAGAACGAAACACTGCCCAGTCCTGTGCCATCCTCACGATCAGTGTCATATTTGAGTACATCGTTGCAGCCACTGGGTCTATCCATCTGTTGAGGGCCTTGCCCTTCTTCCTCAACCCTCCAATTTACCAAGCATTATACTTTTCCAGAGAATGGTCCCTTCTGACAACATGACCAAAGTAGGTGAGACAAAGTCTGCATTCTCGCTTCCAAGGAGCATTCCGGGTTCACTTCCTCCAGGACAGATTTGTTAGTCCTTTTAGCAGACCATGTTACTCTTAGTGTTCTTCTCCAACACCACAACTCAAAAGCATCAACTCTTCTTCGATCTTCCTTTTTGATTGTCCGGCTCTTACACGTATAAGAGGCGACTGAAATGGCTCAGGTTAGGTGCACCTTAGTCTTCAAAGAGACATCTTTGCTCTTCAGCACTTTCAAGTGCTGAAGGTTTTTTGCAGCACATTTGACCAATGCAATACACGTCATCTGATGTCCTGACTTCTGCTTTCATTGGTGCTGTTGTAGAACTAAGTAATATGAAATCCTTGACAACTTCAATCTTTTCTCCATTTATCATGAGGCTGCTTATTGGACCAGTTGTGAGGATTTTTGTTTTCCTAATATTGAGGTGTAATCCATACTGCAGACTGTAGTCTTTAATTTTCATTAGTAAGGGCTTCAAGTCATCCTCACTTTCACTGTGGAAAGTTGTGTAATCTGCATATCTCAGGTTGTTAATGAATCTTCCTCCAATCCTGATGCCATTTCCTCTTCATATAATCCAGCTTCTCAGATTATATGCTCAGCATAAACACTGAATAAGTATGGTGAAAGGATACAACCCTGACACACTACCTTCTTGATTTTGAACCATGCAGTATCTCCTTGTTTTATTTGAATGACAGCCTCCTGATCTATGTATAGGTTCCTCATGAGTACAATCAAGTGTTCTGGAATTCCCATTCTTCTCAATGTCATCCATAATTTGTTATGATCCACACAATCGAATATGTTCACATAGTCCATAAAAAGTAAGTAAACATTTCTCTGGCATTCTTTGCTTTCAGCTAAGATTTATCTGACATCAGCAATGTTATCCCTGGTTCTATGTTCTCTTTTGAATTCAGCTTGGATTTCTGGAAGCTCTCTGTCGATATGCTGCTACAACCATTTTTGAATTATCTTCAGTAAGATTTTACTTGCATTTGATATTAATGATATTGTTTGATAATTTCCACATTCTGTGGGATCACTTTTCTTTGGAATGGGTACAAACATGGATCTCTTCTAGCCAGTTGGCCAGGTAGCTGTCTTCCAAATCATTTGGCATAGCTGAGTGAGAGCCTCCAGCAGGGCATCCATTTGTTGATACATCTCAATGGGTATTCCGTCAATTCCTGAAGCCTTGTTCTTCGCCAATTCCTTCAGTGAAGCTTCAACTTCTTCCTTCAATATCATTGGTTCTTGAACATATGCCAACTCCTGAAATGGATGAACATCGACCAATTCTGTTTGGCATAGTGACTCTGTGTATTCCTTCTTTCTTCTTCTGATGTTTCCTGGATCCTTCAATATTTTGCCCATAGAATCTTTCAATACTGCAACTTGAGACTCAAATTTTTTCTTCAGTTTTTTTCAGCTTGGGAAATTCTGAGCATGTTCTTCCCTTTTGGTTTTCTAATTCCAGGTCTTTGCACATTTCATTATAGTATTTGGCTCTGTCTGCTTGAGCTGCTCTTTGAAATCTGTTCAGCTCTTTTACATTGTCATTTCTCCCATTTGCTTTAGCTACTCTCTTCTCAAGGGCAAGTTCCAGAGTCTCTTCTGACATCCATTTTGGTCTTTTCTTCCATTCTTGTCCTTTTAATGACCTCTTGCTTTCTTCATAGATGATGTTCTTGATTTCATCCCCTAATTCCTCTGGTTTTCGGTCACTGATGTTCAGTGCATTAAATCTATTCTTTAAATAGTCTCTAAATTCAGGAGGGAGATTATCAAGGTCATATTTTGGCTCTAGTGGACTTGTTTAAATTGTGTTCAACTTCAAGTTGAACTTGCATATGAGCAGTTGATAGTCTGTTCCACAATCAGTTCCTGGTCTTGTTTTGGCCGAAGATACTGAACTTCGCCATCGCCTCTTGTCACTGATGTAGTCAAACTGATTCTGTGTATCCCATTTGGTGAGGTCCATGTATATAGTCGTCACTTGTGTTGTTGAAGAAAGGTATCTGCAAAATTCTATCGTGCAATCTCCAGCATCATTTCTATCACTAAGGCCATATTTTCCAACTCCTGGTAAATCTTCTTTGTCTCCAACTTTTGCCTTCCAATCACCAGTGATAATCAACACATCTTGACTGCATGTTCAGTCAATTTAAGACTGCAGAAGTTGGTAGAAATTTTTAATTTCCTCATCTTTGGTTTTGGTGGTTGGGGCATAGATTTGAATAATAGTAGTATTAACTGGTCTTTATGGTAGGCATATTGATATTATCCCATAACTGACAGTGTTGTACTTCAGGACAGATCTTGAAACATCTTTGTGACAATGAGTGCCACACCATTCCTCTCTGTCATTCCCAGCATAGTAGATCATATGACTATCTGATTCAAAATGGCCAAAACCAGTCCATTTCAGCTCATTAATGCCTACAATATCAATCTTTATGCATTCCATTTCATTTTTGATAACTTCCAATATTCCTACTTTCATATTTGTATATTCCATGTTGCAATTATTAATGGATGTTTGCTTCTGTTTGTACTCATTTTGAGTTGTGCCACATCAGCCCATGTCACTGATGTAGTCAAACTGATTCTGTGTATCCCATTTGGTGAGGTCCATGTATATAGACCCAAAAGCTTTATTCTATCCATATCATTAAGGTCATCTTTACTCTGAGGAGTTAGCTCTTCCCCAGTCAAATTTTGAGTGCCTTGTGCCCTGATAGGCTCATCTTCCAGCATTGTATTAGACAATGTTTCAGAACTATTCATAAAGTTTTCCAGTAATATATCAGGCAATCTTTTACTGCTATTCATAAGGTTTTCACCGGCCAACTGTTTGGGAAGTAGATGGCCTCTTCCTTCTTCTGAGTCTGTCTTAGCCCAGAAGCTCTGCTGAAACCTGCCCACCATGGGTAACCATGCTGAGATTTTACAACACAGTGGCATAGCCTCCAGCCTCATAGCAACACATAAGCCACCACAGGATGACAAACTGACAGACAAGTTCATCTCCCTTAGTTGTTCCTAAATCCTCTGCACCTGTCTACCTCAGGCAATGGCCTTAAAATAGAGCAGCCCACAAGTGAAAGGCAGCCCCCAAGCCCTAGCACACCTACCTCAGGCCCCAGCCTTAATATAGAGCCACACTCAAGTGAAAAGTAGCCTCCAAGCCCCATGCCTGCCTACCTCAGGTGCTGGCCTTAATATAGAGCCATCCCCAAGTGAAAATCAGCCCCCAATCCCAGGCCCGCCTACCTCAGGCCCCAACCTTAATAAAGGCCTGACCCCAAGTGAAAAGCCAGTCCCCAGCCTGGAGCCCACCTACCACAGGCCCCGGCCTTAATATAGAGCCACCCCCAAGTGAAAATCAGCCCCCAATCCCAGGCCCGCCTACCTCAGGCCCCAACCTTAATAAAGGCCTGACCCCAAGTGAAAAGCCAGTCCCCAGCCTGGAGCCCACCTACCACAGGCCCCGGCCTTAATATAGAGCCACCCTCAAGTCAAATTCAGCCTTTAAGCTTGTATGGTGTATTTATTACTAATGAAAAGATGTATAAAAAAATTTAAAACTAGGCAGTCATTAATTGCAGATTGTTGAAACTTGAATACCACGTAAATCAGGGACTACCTATATTTTGTGTGTATTATATCCTTCACTGAAAGTAGTTCTGGAGTAAAATAATGAAATGAAATGTGTTGAGGATTCAGATGAGATTGTTGACCATGATTTTTTGAAGGGATCCCAAAATACATGTTGTTGTTGTTGTCAGGTGCCATCAAGTCAGCTCCAACTCATAGTGACCTCCTATACAACAGAATGAAACACTGCCCAATCCTTTGCCAGTCTCACAATCCTTACTATACCTGAGCCCATCGTTGCATCCACTGTGTCTATCCATCTTGTTGAGGGCATTCCCCTTTTTTGTTGACCCTCCACTTTACCAAGCATTATATCCTTCTCCGGGGAATGGTCTCTTTTGACAACATGACCAAAGTAGATGAGATGAAGTCTGCTTCTAAGGAGCATTCCAGCTGCACTTCCTCCAGATTTGTTCATTCTCTTGGCAGTCCACAGTACTTTCGGTATTGTTTGCCAACACCACAACTCAAAAGCATCAACTCTTCTTCAGTTTTCCTTGTTCACTGTCCAGCCCTCACATGCATATGAGGCAACTGAAAATATCATGGCTTGGGTTAGGCGCACATTAGTCTTCACAGAGACTTCTTCACTCTTTAGCACTTGAAAGAGGTCTTTTGCAGCAGATTTGCCCAATTCAATGTCGTCTGATGTCTTAACTGCTGCTTCCATTGGTATTGATTGTGGGACCAAGTAATATGAAATCTTTAACAACTTTAATCTTTTCTACATTTATTGTGATGTTGCTTATTGGTCTAGTTGTGAGGATTTTTATTTTATGTTGAGATGTAATTCATACTGCAGACTGCAGTCTTTAGTCTTCATCAGTAAGTGTTTCTAGTCATCCTCACTTTCAGCAAGAAAAGTGGGTTGTCTGCATATCTCAGGTTAATGCATCTTCCTCCAATACTGATGCCATGTTCTTCTTCATATAGTCCAGCTTCTCAGACTGTTTGTTCAGCATACAGATTGAATAAGTATGGTGAAAGGATACAACCCTGCCTCTTTCCCTTCCTGATTTTAAACCATGCAGTATCCCCTTGTTCTGTTCATATGACAGCCTCCTGGTCTATGTACAGGTTCCTGATGAGCACAAGCAAGTGTTCTGGAATTCCCATTCTTCTCAATGTTGTCCATAATTTGTTATGATCCACAAAATGCTTTTGCATAGTCAATAAAACACAAGTAAACATCTTTCTGGTATTCTTTCCTTTCAGCCAAGATCCATCTGACATCAGCAATGATAACCCTCATTCCACATCCTCTTCTGAATTCAGCTTACATTTCTGAAAGTTCTCTGTCAATATACTGCTGCAACCATCTTTGAATTATCCTCAGCAAGATTTTACTTGCATATGATATTGTTCAGTAACTCCCACATTCTGTAAGATGACCTTTCTTTGAAATAGGTACAAATATGGATCTTTTCCAGTCAGTTGGCCAGGTATCTGTCTTCCAAATTTCTTGGCATAGACAAGTGAGTGCCTCCAGCACGGCATCTGTTTGTTGAAACATCTCAATGGGTATTCCATCAGTTCTTGAGGCCTTGTTTTTCACCAATTCCTTCAGCACAGCTTTGACTTCTTCCTTCAGTAGACTGGCTCTTGATTATATGACACTTCCTGAAATGGATGAACACCAACCAATTCTTTTTGACACAGTGACTCTGTGTATTTCTTCCATCTTTTGATGTCCTGCATCATTCAATATTTTGCCCATAGAATTTTCAACACTGCAACTCAAGGCTTGAATTTTTTCTTCAGTTCTTTCAGCTTGAGAAATGCTGAGCATGTTCTTCTCTTTTGGTTTTCTAACTCCAGGTCTTAGCACATTTCATTGTAATAACTGATGTTGTCTTCTCGAGCCACTCTTTGAAATCTTCTGTTCAGCTCTTTTATCTAGTCATTTCTTCCATTTGCTTTAACTACTCTCCATTGAAGAGCAAGTTTCAGAGTCTCTTGTGACATCCCTTTTGGTCTTTTCTTCCTTTCCTGTCTTTTCAATGATCTTTTGCTTTCTTTGGGCATTCTGGTGGCATAGTGCCTAAGGCATGTGAGTGCTAACCAGAAGGCTGGAAATTCAAGCCCACCAGTCACTCCTCGGAAGGAAGACTGGGCAATCTACTTCCATAGAGATACCATCTCGGAAACAAAAGGAGTGGTCACTATGAGTCAAATCAACTTGATGGCAGTGAGTTTGGTTTTTTGGTTTTTGTTTTTGCTTTCTTTATGGATGAAGTCCTTGATATCAATCATCTCATGATTCCTCTGGTTTTCAGTCATCTGTGTTCAGTGCATCAAATCTATTCTTCCAATGGTTTCTAAATTCTGGAGGGATATAATCAAAGTCATATTTTGGCTCTCATGGACTTAATTGTCTTCAGCTTGAACTTGAACCTGCATATGACCAGTTGATGGTCTGCTCCACAGTCAGCTCCTGGCTTTGTTTTGGCTGAAGGTATTGAGCTTCTCCATCATCTCTTTCCACAGATGTAGTCAGTCTGATTCCTGTTTACTTCATCAGGTGAAGTCCACATGTATAGCCACAGTTTGTGTTATTGAAAAAAGGTATTTGCAATGAATAAGTTGTTGGTCTTGCAAATTTCTATCATGTTGTTGCCAGTGTTATTCCCATCACCATAGCCATATTTTCCAACTACCAGTTACTCTTCATTGTTTCCAACTTTTGCATTCTAATCACCAGTGATAATTAACACATCTTGATTGCATGTTTGGTCTGTTTCAGACTGCAGAAGTTGGGAAATATCTTCAATTTCCTCATCTTTGAATTTGGTGGTTGGTGTGTAAATTTGAATAATAATAGTATTAACTGATATTCCTTGTAGATGTATGGATATTATCCTATTGCTGACAGCACTGTACTTCAGCATAGATCTTGAAACATTTTTTGTGAAGATGAATGCCACACCATTCTTCCTCAATTTGTCATTTCTGGCATAGTAGATCATATGGTTGTCTGATTCAAAATGGTCAAAGCTGGTCCATTTCAGCTCACTAATGCTAGTATATTGATCTTTATGCATTCCATTTCATATTTGACAATTTCCAGATTTCCTAGATTCATATTTCGTACATTCCATGTTCCAATTATTAATGGATGTTTGCAGATGTTTCTTCCCATTTTGAGTTGTGCCATATTAGTAAATCAATATCCCAAAAGCTTTACTCTATCCATATCATTAAGGTCGGCTCTACTCTGAGGAGGCAGCTCTTCCCCAGTCATATTTTGAGTGCCTTTTCACCTGAGGGGCTCATCTTCCAGCACTATATCAGACAATGTTTCCGGGCTATTCATAAAGTTTTCCAGTAATATATAAGACAATGTTTCACTGCTATTCATAAGGTTTTCACTGGGCAATTCTTTGAGAAGTGGATGGCCCCTTCCTTCTCCCAGGTCTGTCCTAGTCTGGGAGCTCCGCTGAAACCTGTCCACCATGTGTGACCCTGCTGGTATTTTAAATACTGGTGGCATAGCCTCCAGCCTCACAGCAACACACAATTCACCACATTGGGACAAACTGACAGATAACTCGCATAGTAGTGTGCTTTTCTCTACCTAACCTCAATATAGCATTTACTCAACAAGTACAAAAATGAATTAAAAGAATGCCATTTCATAACAATGATAACGCACAAGAAAGATAATAATTCAGAGTTTTCACATCATAGTCATAGATCTGTGATGTTACCATATCTGTGATAAGGTTTAAAGGTAATGAAGGAAAATAGAAGCAAGAATTACTTTTATAAGATGGAAACAACCTATGTGCCCATCAACAGAAGAATGGATAACCAAACTATGGTACACAATGGAATACTATGCAACACTAAAAATAATGTAGAATCTGCAAAACAGCACATAACATGGATTACTTTAGAGGACATTATGCTGACTGAAATAAGTCAATCAGAGAAGGACAAATATAGTATTAGTTCATTATTGTAATAAGTCAAGGAAAGCTTTATATATGGAAGGAAACTTTCTTTGTTGATTACTAGGGGTGGGAGGAGAGGGGAGGGAACACTGCAAAAAAAAGTTCACTGACCCATGTCACTTTAGTTTTCTGTATTTCACTGTACATAAATTATATTTCAATAAAATGTATTTTAAAAATGAATCACTTTTATAGGTGAAGAGGCAGTATGTTTAAGATGCTGTGAGACAATGGAAGAGAATAACTGACAGCAAAATAAAATTAATAGGATGAGAAAGTTAGTCTGAGTGAATAGGTGTACATAGAACCAACATGAGAGAGAAATAAAGGAGGGTGAGTAGACTGTGGTGAGTGATTCTGAACTTTGGACCTATAAGTTTTCTCATTAGGATGACAGCTATTCCTCCAATGTTGTAGTGAGGAAGAATTATGCACTAAAAGGGGCACAGGCATAGACTAATTCTCCCAATTCCCTGCATGCACTCCACAGGCCCATACTGTGGACATGATGAAGGAGCAGAGACAGAGAAGACAGTATCTTCTCCATGTAGCACAGACAGGCAAAGAGACCAGGGGAGTGGGAAGAGAAAGGGAGCCACAGAAAAGTCACTGCTATTTTCTAAGCAAAATATAACTGTGACCTCAACAACAGAAAAGTAAATGATTGAGGGACAAATACAGTTTGGCAAATGCTTTAGAGGTATTTCAGAAAGGTAGAATTAACTTTAAAAAATAATTTAGAAGGAAAAGGGTGAAGCTAGGAAATTGTCGGTCAAATATGCTGTGTATTTTGTCTATATTCCCATACTTACAAATATTAACTTATCATCAAGGAAATAATAATAATTTGACATGAAAAAGAATGAAGCCTCTTATCTTAATACATGGTCAATAAAACATGGAAGACATACCTTTTCAAAATACATTAACTTTGTTTCTGAAATTACCATTCCTTAATACTGTTTTTAAATTTTCATTTCTGTGTTTCTGATCATTTTTTTCTGTAAGATTTAAAAAAACAGTGTTCAATATTTCAAACCATGTATTAGTAGGCAATCTAATATTAATTATTGCCTCTTAAAATGATTAAAGAGTTATGTTTGAAATTTGTATCTGAGCCAAACATCTGTACATCAAGTCTCAGCCCTAGGCAAATTATAAAACCATTGAGTTATAAATTCTCAAGAACAGAGACTATAATAAAATATGAATATATTATAAATACTGCCAGAAACATTACAATAAAGCAACAAAAATAATCTTACCTTATATGATCAAAACAAAGCAGACAAAAATAAATTTGGAATTTCATTCACCCATTTCCATATTTTAAAATAGTATCTCTATACTAGTGTCTCTTTCTCTTTATTGATACTCTCTCGTACAGTGGTTAGAGTCTTTCTTTTACCTTTCTTCTGTTTCTTCAATAATAAAACACCAGGGTGCCATTTTTCTTATGACCAACTAATACATGCTTAAAGAGGACTGAGAAACGGTAGATAAACAAGCCATTGGGAAGAAATGCACAGAGAAATTTAGTAAGGGGAAACACTGGGAACAAATGATTTCTCCTCTGTGAAAGAGTCAGCAATAGGGTTCACAAGCTTCTCACAAATGTAGATAGACTGTGGAATTATGTGTAAACAAGCTACAGTTTACATGAAGTCCTACCATTCAATATCAGTGTCTAACCTAAAATAAACACTGTTAATGAGCATAGTAAGGAAATGAGGTATGCTGATTAATTAAAAACAACTATATGTTTTCTTATGTAACTTTCAAAATGTTATACTGTAGTAAAATATATTTAACTCAAAATGTCATTGAACCAAGAATTAGTAGATTGGAGTCCTGATCCTGGTTCTGCTAATCTCTTTGTGACCATGAATAAGTCACTGAAATTCTTTACAGGGGGTTCACATTCCTCATTGATAAAATGAGGTGGTGGATTTACTAGGCTTTAAGGTTTCTTCTTAGGTTCCCTGGTGGCACAGTGGTTAAGTGCTCGGCTGCTAACCAAAAGGTTCAAACCCACAGGAGATAGAAGTGGCAGTCTGCTTCTGTAAATATTACAACTGTGGACACCCTATGAGGCAGTTCTACCCTGTCCAATAGAGTCACTATGAGTCAAAATTGACTGGATGGTAATGGGTGTGGTTTTGGTTAAGGTTTTGCAAAAACGGCAAGGAGGCCTCATGTTCTGATCTCCTCTAATCCCACAAGAGGAAGACAGAATCACCACCAATAGCCCAAGGCCTATTACCACAAGGCCAGACATGCTGCCTCCCTCCTGCCCTTTCACCAACTGTTCCTCCCAAAGCTCCACCACCTCTCTCCTGGGTTTGATAATTCGCTTCAGTGGCCACACAGAACTCACAGGTTATGGGATTTATTAGGGAAGCACCAGGCTACAATTCAAGTTCAGGAAAAACACTCAGTCTCTCTTCCAGCCCACCAACCCTTAGCCAATAGTCTCTCACACAGTCGCTTTCAGCAGCAGTACATGTCCCTCGGTGTCTCACTCAGCAATGCGTGTCTCTTGCGTCTCTTTCCCAGCAGTGCATGTCTCTTTCAGGAGCATGTGTATCTTTCAGCAGCACGTCTTCCGCAACCAGCAGTCAGAGAGTTCTGCCTCTAGGAGGCCTCCTTTTGAGCCCAGCAGAGTGGTCAAACTAGCCAATCACAGCATCAGAACTTTAAGCACTTGAGAGAGAGTGGGCACCTCCCAGAACATTGTTTTGTGCCACTCCCAACAGAAATACTCCAGGTGGACAACTTTAGCAATCAGGAGCTCCTCAGTTGTTCATAGCAAATCCCACCTTGGAATTTACAAGGACTTATGGGTAAAAAAGCCACACTAAGTAATTTACCACACCGCAGGTTTCTTCTAGCTATAAATTTGTTGTATTCTATAAGGAATGGTAGGTAGCATAGTGCCTAAGGCACTTGACTGCTAACCAGAAGGCTGGCAGTTCAAATCCACCAGCCACTCCTCAGAAGGAAGGTTGGGCAATCTACTTCCATAGTGATACTGCCTTGGCAACCCAAGGAGGAGTCACTATGACTCAGGGCCAACTCAACAGCACATAACAACAACAACAACAAGGAATGGTAAGAGAAACATATTTTGACCCTCGAATTAGCTCTTCTAATGGACCTGGCTGTTTGATCCACCCATCAATACCATCAGTTTTCCTGGTTTTTAGACTCCCAGAGCTTTTTAACTCTTATTTGTTCTGGTAGTCATTGCCAGGCCTGCTACACCAAAATCTGAAGTAGGCTCTATAACTTAGCAAGAAATAATATGTGAAGGAGAATAACAAGAAGTTCTTTTATGGTAATAATCTAGTCCTCTTGTACTGATGTTCTATTCCCCATAACCCTGAAGTTCCCTAAAATTTTCTAAGCAGCAATTAGCCCACATTACTGGGTTCCTATGACCCATCCAACTCCTTGCAACACAAGATGCCCAAGACCAATGGACTTTGGTCATGCCTTTATGAGAAAAAAGATGACATTAGGGAATCATAACCTCACATGGCATATATATCCTCATTCTAGTCTTCAATGTATTGACTGTTTGTCAGTTTGGTAATAAAGTAAAGTG
>NW_006921680.1:6079086-6096354 GCF_000298275.1 Orycteropus afer afer | reverse complement strand
TTTTAGTTGGTAATTTTTTGATGACCTGTTCAATTTCTTCTTTTGTGATGGGCCTGTTCAAATTTTTCACTTCAGTCTGTGTTAGTTTAGGAAAGAGGTCATCATTCTTATACTTAGGCCCTCTGTTGTGGCCTAGCTTATTTTCACTTTTCTGTCTGTACCGAGACCCAAAGTAGTCTTCTTATAGTATTCACAAAGCCCTGTTAATATGACATAATTATTTTAATATCTGCTAAATCTTTAAAATTTTACATAGTTCTGTGAACTCATTCATTGACACATGGATTAAAGCTATGATAACTAAATAATAATAATAGCAACTAATATTTATGTACTACTTATGTGGGTCGGGTCAGGCATTATTCTAAATACTTTGTATAAATGAACTCATTTAATCCTTATTATAAGCCATTGTAATAGTATTATTATTATCTCCATGTAAGATATAGAAACTGAGGCAAAGAAAGGTTCAGGTTCATGACTTGCTCAAGATTGCTTAGATAAAAAGTGGCAAAGCTGAAATTCATATTGCCTTCAAAGACTGTCCTTAATCAAAATGCTTTGTATAGACATATTTTTAAATGTGTGTGTGTGTGTGTATACACAACATATATATATATATATATATATATCACCTTTTTACATGTTGACTAAGTTGTTGTTGTTGTTATGTGCCGTCGAGTCAGCCTCGACTCATAGCGACCCCTCCTTGGGTTTCCGAGGCAGTATCACTACGGAAGTAGGATTGCCCAACCTTCCTTCCGAGGAGTGGCCGGTGGGTTTGAACCGCCAGCCTTCTGGTTAGGAGTCAAGTGCTTTAGCCACTATGCTACCAGAGCTCCCGTTGACTAAGTTACTGCTCCATATATTTGACAGCCTTCCCTACAACAATTATAAATTTCCTTTATTATGAAGTCTATAAAATTGAAAAAATATGGCATTATTAAGGCTAGATCTTACCTTGTGATGATGTAGGATTGCCAGAAATTTTTCTTTTCATTAATTGTTGAAGAGTTGAAATTTTGTTTTAGTTGTCCCTCAAAACTAAAACAACTTTCAAATTTATTTCAATTTATTGATAATCATTTAAAACATCTTATACATTGAAATCTTACAAGAGGAAATCAAGAACATGTTGTTCCATGAAATTCATTTTCTCAACTCTCACCAATATATTGGTTTTTCCCCACAGACTGCTTTGCTTTCCACTAATAATTGTGTAACTTCTGAAGTACTATAATTACATAGGCTGGAATATCAATACATATCTCTTAAGTACTCATATTGACATACTACGGCTATTAAAATTCCTTTTAAAATAAAAAATACCTCATTGTAACTCCTCTATTAGAAATTTATGTATGTGTGTGTATGAAGCAGAAATTGACAGAATCAGTCAGAATACACTAGTGTAGCTTGACAAGCAAAACAGAATTAATTGTCATATGCTTTGCTCACTAAATCTGACACTGCCTTCTTTTATTTTCTAATGCACATTTTTCTAGAAAATATTTTCATTTTAATATCTCTTTATAATCTGCAATATGATATTCTAGCCATCTCTTATTTAAATACAATAATGAAACCAAGATAATTAAAAATGAATTTTAATTTCAGCATTCTTTTATAGGTTGGCACTCATTTTATATAATTTATAAGTTACAAAATTATTATATATTTTGAGACTAGAATTAAATAATGTTACAAATTGTGGGGTTAATGATTAACTAATGACTCTTCAAGTATAGTAAAGCCTTACTAATTTCAAGAATACTACATCAGTATTAGTAGGAAGTTTAAGTTATGGAGCACTTAAAGGAAAGCAGTTGTTTTATGGATCAGCTGGGAGTAATAACAGACATAGCTTTTGAGATGTCAATCACATTTTTAAGGAACTCTTTTTTAATAATTAGATAAAAATAATTTGAATTTAGCACATGCTTTGTATATAAGTAGGTGCTTCTAGAGAATTTAGGGCTCTTAAGATATGTTCCAAGGGTTTAAAAATCTCTCCTAAAATGTTGTTAGCAGTATTAATTAGCTAGTCATATTAATTTGATATTGTTCTCCTAAAATATTGGTAATATTATTTAGATTAACATTAATCTGATGAGTTACTCTATCCTTGAAATACCTTTCTATGACTTCCAGGTCTTGCTCCATCAATTATCACTAGTCCTATATCATCAACATCCATTTCAATTGATTATAAACATGTTCAACTCTCTCAATTTTTTTTTAGAAACCAATAAAATCTCCCTGGGAGTCCCCCTCTTCCTTTTATAACCCAGTTTCTCAAAATAGCAGCCTATACTTCCTGTCTGTTTTCTCACCTCTCATGTACTCCTCAACCCACAGCAATCTGGTTTCTGCTATAATCATACGTTGAAACTAACAAATACTCTTCAGTTCCTAATAATCTTTTTTAATATTCTATCCTGACAGCCATTCCTTCCTTAAAATTGTTTCTCTTCTTGCCAAGCTTCTTGTCTCTCATTCATTCACAGGCTCCTTGTAGGAGACACCCCATGGGAAATCTGGCATACTCACAATATTTCTTTCTTCATCTAAGAAAATTTGAGTATACAATGGGAGCTCATTTCTGTGAGGACTTGGCTTTCTTGGTTATAACTAGTTGATCAAGGGGTAGATATTTGACTGACCCAAGTGGAACCATCAGATACATGCTCAATGAATTTTGAAATTTGGAATGAAAGTTCTGATAGTAAATCACTGGTGGTAAAGCAATCAAATTAGTTCCAGCCCCTCAAGAAAAGGTAGATTCACAACATGAAAAGATGCTAACAATCATTAGCCATTAAAGAGATGCAAAGCAAAACCACAATGAGATACCCTCTCATCTCTGCAAAAATGGCACTGGTCAAAGAAAAAAAACAGAAAACAACAAATGCCAGGAAGGTTGCAGGGAAGGTTGGAACTCTTATTCACTGCTGATGGGATTGTAAAATGGTACAACCTGTGTAAAATGTATGATGCTTCCCCAAAAAGCTAGAATTAACTTTATGATCTAGCAATCCTATTCCTAGGTATATATCCTAGGGATCTAATAGCAGTGACACGAGCAGATATATGCACATCTATGTTCATTGCAGCATTATTCACAATAGCAAAAAGATGGAAGCAAACTAAGTGCCCATCAATGAATGAATGGATAAACAAATTGTGGTGTATACATACTATGGAATACTACACAGCTATAAAGAATAATGATGTGTTTTCAAAACATAACATGGATAAGTCTGGAGGACACTATGTTGAGTGAAATAATCACAAAAGGACAAATATTGTATAATCACACTTGTGTAAAAAGGTAAGAATAGGTATATATACAGAAAGTAATGTTCTTTGGTGGTTACCAGGGATAGGAAGGGAAGAGATGGGGAATCACTTTCTAGATAGTATATACTTATTATTTCTGGTGATGGAAAAGGCAATACCAAATGCAGGTGAAGTCTGCACAACTTGACTAAAGTAAATGATGACCTTAAGAAGTACACAAGAATAAGGAACATTTTTGGTAAGTGCTATAAAATATACAATTTTGCAACAACAGCAATAACAACCAAAAAAATATGTGTGTGGTTAAATAGAAAGGGAGGTATGCATATATTTGTACAGGAAGGCATATGTTAGTATACGCATCTGTATATACATGTTTGTGTGTGCTACACATACATGCATTCATATATGTAATAAAGCACATATGAGGCACAATTACAGATACTTCCTAGACATAATCAAACACTTCATGGGATGGGTTTACTGAGTTTGAAGTCATAGGACCATACTTGGTCAACTAGCATAACACAGCTTATAAAGTTTATGTTCTACATCCTAGTTTGATGAGTAGCATCTGAAGTAAACACTTACAAGCAGCCATCTAATAAGATACAACTATTGGTCTACTTGTCAGGAGCAAAAAAGAAAGACTCATTAACAACCTGTGATATGCAGATGACACAACTTTGCTTGCTGAAAGTGAGAATGACTTGAAGCACTTACTGATAAAGATTAAAGACTACAGCCTGCAGTATGGATTATACTTCAATATAAAAAAAATGAAAATCCTCACAGCTGGATCAATAAGCAGCATCAAGGTAAATGGAGAAAAGATTAAAATGGTCAAAAATATCATATTACTTGTTTCCATAATCAACATCAATGGAAGCAGTGGTCAAGACATCAGACGACATATTGCACTGAGCAAATCTCCTGCACAAGACCTCTTTAAAGTTCTGAAAAGCAAAGATGTCTCTGTGAAGACTAAGGTGCACCTTACCCATGCCATGGTATTTTCAATCACCACATATGCATGTGAGGGCTGGACAATGAATAAGGAAAACCAAAGAAGAGTTGATACTTTTGAGTTGTGCTGTTGGCGAAGAATACTGAAAGTACCATGGGACTGCCAGAAGAACAAACACAACTGCCCTAGAAGAAGTGCAGACAGTATGCTCCTTGGGAGTGAGAATGGCCAGACTTCATCGGACCTACTTTGGTCATGTTGTCAGAAGGGATCCTTCCCTGGAGGGGCATGTCATGCTTGGTAAAGTGGAGGGTCAACAAAAGAGAGGAAGGTTCTCAACAAGATGGTTTGACACAGTGGCTGCAGAGATGGGCTCTGGTATAGCAAGTATTGTGAGGCTGGTGCATGACCAGGCAGTGTTCACTCTGTTGTACACAATGTCACTATGAATCAGAGCCAAATGGATGGCACCTAACAACAAAAACAACAACACTGCCCGGTCCTGTTCCATCCTCATAATCATTGCTAGCTTTGAGCTTACTGCTGTAGCCACTGTGTCAATCCATCTCATTGAAGGTCTTCTTCTTTGTGCGAACTCTCTGCTTTACCCCTTCTCCAGAGACTGCTTTTTCACGAAAACATGTCCAAAGTACGTACGATGAAGTCTCGTCATTCTCACTCTTAAGGAGCATTTTGGCTGTACTTCTTCCAAGACAGATTTGTTTATCCTTCTGGTAGTCCACAGTATATTCAATATTCTTCATCAATAGAATATTTTTTCAGTAGAAACTCTCATTTATCAATGGAAAACATTTATTTAATCAATATAGATAATACTACTTATAGACAGTACGCAACTATAATGGTTTGTATATTATTGTTAAACAGAAAAAGTTGCCTACAATTGTTTTTTAACTGTGCAAAGGGGTGAGAAAATATACTTGTGATGAAAAGTCAGGATTAACATTAAAGTTAAGAAATAAAATTTAAATATGGTGCTTTATATGTCTTTTCAGTGTCCATGTGCAAAAAAAATACACACACACACACACACACATATATACACACATGTATATATATATTGGTCTTCAAGGACCCTTCTAGTTTGAAATTTCTATTATTTTAAATGTGTGATCCATTTCTTTAATATTTAATCTGTCATATATTCTTCGCAGAATATTTTTTTTAATTCTACAGTTCAACAGGAGGATAATTTTTCATTGGTTAAAATAAATTCACATGAGATGACCTGAAAAAGCTATTTAAAAAGCAATCTGTGAAAGTAAATAGTGGACTTCTTCATGTTAAATCTGAAAATCCATCACTATACTTGCTTTTTACTTTATTTGCTGCTTAACGTATCTCAACAGTGAATGTATCATATCAACATAGTCATCATGATCCAAGCTGCAAATAATAGAGAGTGTCAGTGTCAATTTTGCTTTCTCACACTTGCTTCCCTTCACTTCATCTGATTTTAATAACCCCTGTCAAACCACAAACAGTCCAAATTACCTTCATGACACAGAAGCTTTCAAGGAGCAGACAGAATCTCAACTTTCATTTAGCAACTACAAAAGAAAGCTGTCCAGCTGGACAAATATTATTTCCACACTTGACAATCTCTACAGTTGAGCATGCATTTTAATTTTAACTAAACATGCCAGGAGTTTGATATGAGCTTCTTGTTTTGTGTAGACTGATTCACAGGATTATTAGACCAATGACTGTAATTGTGATGAAAGAACCCAGCATTTTCTACTAGAAGATGAATCATATACCAAAACTGAGGGATCGGAATGGTGTGTTTATATAGATTACAGGAGGAAACTACTTAAATAGGTGCTTTAATTAGTTTTTTTTTTTTAATCTAATAATGCAGAATACATTCTTAATGTAATTTTGAAAAGTAATAGCTTACAAATCAAAATATAAACTAGTTAAAATCTTAGCCATAGACACTATTGAGAAATAAATTCTAAGACTGAAACGTAAATAGATTTTTAAATTGTTTTGGATTGACTTCAGTTTGAAGTCAGGTTTTTAGTTTAGTTCTTCACATTAATCATAATAAACTGATTTTCTTGACAAAGATATTAAAAAAATCCACTCTATAATGTTGAGTGTGCCCTTGTACACTCAATGGAAAACTTGAGAAAATTCAGAATAGAAAGGAAGCATGCTAGTTAAGTTTGTAGAGGAGTATTAGAATAAAAGTTGCAATGGAAAATAGACTAAGGGACTACTGTATCTATAAAATTTAATTTATTAAACTTAAATCTAAATGTTTCAAGCTGAAAAATACTTTTTTGGGAACATGTCCTTTCTAAGTTAGGCCTAAATTCCTCATAAAACTATTAGTGTCTTCCAATTGCCATGCGTCAGTCATCCATCCAATCTGCTGCATTTGACACTAGTCCCAGGTTCTTCCTTCCTCAATGACCATCTGTTGGCTTTTAGGGCACTGTTTCCGACTCCCTCTCCCTCAGCACTATCTTAGACACCACAGCTCACTTTTCTTTACCAGCTCCTTTTCTTTCCCTTGGTCCTCTGACTGGACAATTTCATCTACATTTATGCCTTCCACTACTATCTGTATGTTGAAACTCTAGCACTGACTATCAAACTCCATATTGAATAACTCCTTTGGATCAACATGCCCCAGAGTACCTTAGCATTTCCTCTCTGAAATGTCTTCCTTCCCTTGAGGTCATTATGATAATTAGCAATACAAATATTAACCTGGATATTCATATCAGAAGTGTGGGAGTCATCCCCCACATTCTAGTATTCTCTCACCAACTTCATAGCCAAATGGTCAGTCTTCCCTTGTGTTCTGGTTACCTAGTGCCACTCTGACAGAAATATACCACAAATGGGATGGCCTTAATAAACAGGAGTTTATTCTTACAATTTGGAGGCTTAAAGTCCAAGTGCAAAGTGCCAGGCTCTAGGGGGTGTAAGCCCCTCAACCTTGGAGTCCAGCTCTGCCTCCAGCTCTCGGCCCACTGGAGCTGGAGGCATTTCTTCACTCAGACAGCTGCTGGCTGCTGAGGCTGAGAAGCCCCAAGGTTGGCAAGTAAAAAGGCACAGTCCCGATGTTACCAAACCACATGGCAGGCCATTAACTTAAGTCCATTCTAAGTCGGAAGGCCATTAACTTAAATCCATTCTAAGTCCCAAGGTCGACAGAGCATAGCAGGCTGCTGAGCAATGACACGGCTACATGCAGGGTCCAAGACCATTCTCAAAGCTTCTCCTTATATACAAGAAGCAGGCCACATTCCCAAAGGCAGCTACTCAGCTGCTCATAGTAGATTCCAGCATGGAGTTGATTACCAGTCTCATCACGGGGAATACTACATCCAGCTGCCCAGCCACTCAACCAGGCCTAGCCAAGTTGACACACAAACATAACCATTACACCTTGTCTCTCCCATATGCATCCATACCCTTCTATTTCCCTGTGTTGGTTCAATCCCATAATCTGAACAGATTCAAGAGTCTATTCATACTCTACATGATCTCCTTCTAACTTATTTTCTATTTTACCACAAGAATGATCTTTGTAAAAGAGAGGAATCAGTGCCTATAGCAAGATTTTGAGTCTAAGTGATTGGGAGAAAAGTTATACTATAAGAAAAAGAGAGAAGTCAGAGGAAGGAGATAGGTAGTAAGAGAAAATGCAGTGTTTATTTTAGAAGTTATGAATTTGAAGTATAGAAAATAAGTTGGGTATAAACATCCAGCAGCACTTGGAAAAGGAAGACTAGAATTTGAGAGTGAGGGGATGAAGCATACATGCATAAAAAGACCATGTAGTTTATAATCCAAAACAGGAATTTTTAAAGAGGAAATGGAATACTAAAAAGAAATAAAATTATAAAATTTTTGAAACATATATTTACTCAGTAACTAGTTGTTTTACTAAATTTTGGATTTATAAGATAATTACATTCAAAAACTGGTTTCAAAAATAACATCCTTTCTAAAAAATAATTCCTATATCTCTGTTCACTAAAGCCAAAGAAACTTTATATTACTTGACTAATTTAATGCTGGGAGTTCTGGTGGCATAGTTCCTAAAACATTTGACTGCTAACCAGAAGGCTGGCAGTTCCAACCTATCAGCCACCACTCCTCGGAAGGAAGATTGGGCAATCTACTTCCGTAGCAATATCGCCTCGGAAACCCAAGCAGGGGTCACTATGAGTTGGATTCGACTTGATGGCAGTGAGTCTTGAGTTTACTGCTGCTGTGGCTGTTGCTGTAGAAAGAAGGTCTTGTAGTTTATGTTCTGGAACTTCTTATCGTTGTTGTTCTTTATACAGTTGATTTAGGATAATTTGAGTCTACCTTGGATCCCTGTTCATGTTTAGTTATTACATCTTACCAAAATGTACTTAATACACAATTTAAAAAAAAAAAAAAAAAAAAAAACTCACTGCCGTAGAGTCAATTTCGACTCATAGCAACTCCTCCTTGGGCTTCCGAGGCACTATCACTACGGAAGTAGATTTCCCAACCTTCCTTCCAAGGAGTGGCTGGTAGGTTTGAACTGCCAGCCTTCTGGTTAGCACTCAAATGCCTTAGGCACTACGCTACCAGAGCGCCAAATAGCTTAAAGGGGGAATTTAGTATCACATTACACGTAAAAACAGCAATGTATTGTTCTAAAATCTACTGAATTCTATATAGAATGGCTAGATAACACAGTGGTTTAGAGTTATGCTTCTCTAACTTTACAGTATTTATCACCTGAGAATCTTGTGAAAATGCAGATTTTCAGTAGGTTTGAGGTAGGGCCTGAGATCCTTCTGCATTTCTAAGAAATTCCCAGGGGATAGTGATACTGCTGGTTCAGGGACCACATTTTAAGTAGCAAGGCTTTAGAGTGCAGGCTCTGAGTCACACTGCTTGTGTTTGAATCTCAACTCCATTCCTTACTACTTTGTAACCTTCTCCTCATGTGCCTCTACTACACTTGTAAAATGGTGAGATCATTAAAGGATTGGTATAAGGATTACAAGATAATCCATGAATAGTTCTTAGAATAGGCCCTGGAATATAGAAAGCGCTCAATAAACGTTATCTCTTATAATTGGTATTACTGAAAAATATTAAAAGCATATATTGTATCTCATTAGAAGGCCATTTATAGAGTTGACTGATCTAACAGAAACACTAAATAAAATTACATCATTCTTTTCCAGGCAGTCGCTACACCACCATTGTACATTGAAGGGCATTAAATATGTAAGTTAGATCCACTACCCAGCTTTATTAAAACCATAAATCTGAAACTGCTCTAAATGAATTTGCATGCAGCTGGCTTGACCTATATTTACACAGCACTTCTGTTCTATGCCAGAAACTTTTATATTGCAGGTATACACTGATATCTGAATAGCTTCCTTTGAATTTAGAAACAGCCAGTTATGTTTAAACTTTTTCACTTTTACCAAATAGAAATATGAACTAGTATCAGTAGCAAAAATAATTATTTTAAAATTTCTTTCAACCAAGAGCACTGCTCAAGTTTAAATAAAATATAAAACCAAAACCAAACCTATTGCCATCAGGTTGATACCAACTCACCATAACCCTCTAAGACACAGTAGAACTACCCTACCCCATACGCTTTCCGAGGCTATAAATCTTTATAGAAGTAGACCACCAGCCACTCATCGGCCGGAAGGTTGGGCAATCTACTTCCGCAGTGATACTGCCTCGGAAACCCAAGGAGGGGTCGCTATGAGTCGGGGCGACTCGATGGCACATAACAACAACCACATTTTTAGCCATGGAGCAGCTGACGGGTTCATATCACAGGTTTTTCAGTTCACAGCTAAGCATTAACCACTGCAACACCAGGGCTTCTTACTTTAAATATTATAGCGACCCCTCCTTGTGTTTCTGAGGTGATATCCCTAAAGAAGTAGATTGCCCAATCTTCTTTCCGAGGAGTGGCTGGCGGGTTTGAACCGCCAAGTTTACGGTTAACAGTCAAATGCCTTAGGCACTATGTCACCAGAGCTCCCTCACTCTAAATAGGTAAAAAAAAACCTGACTCACAGCGACCTCTCTTTTTGGGTTTCCGAGGTGGTATCACTACGGAAGTAGACTGCCTAACCTTCCCGAGAAGTGGCTGGTGGGTTTGAACCACCAGCCTTCTGGTTAGCAGTCAAATGCCTTAGGCACTATGTCACTAGAGATCCCCTAAATAGGTATGATTAAATAAATAAATTTAATCAAACCCTTCACAGACAAGTGTATACATTTTCCAACCACTTCACCGTGCAGCAGCAGAATTACCTCTTGTTGAGAACTGGGAGTTAGAAAGAATATTCCTTGCCAAAACTGTGGCGATTCAGCAATGCTGTGATATGGCAGGGACCAGCAGGTGGGAAAAGTAGTTAGGAACAAAAATGAAAATAAAATTTCACAGCTCCTGCCCAAATGAAACTATTAGATATTTCTCAAATTCAACACTAGTTGAAAAATAGAAGAAATGGAGAAGAAAGATGACTATTCTCCTCATCAGTAATAAAACTAGAAAGAGTAAAACCTGGTGGTTCAATCAAGGAAGACAATGGAGCCATGCTGTAGTTTGGGTTGGTGAGTATCTTTATGAATCAGCAAGAAAAGGTCAATAAAAATTTGACTTTCCACCTTTTATTTTTCTAACACAGGTGGTAGTGGATGGGGGAGAAAGCATGGAGCAGATTCTATCACGTTTATTTGCCTAAATTAAAAACAGCTTCAACATGGTTAATGAAGCCCTTTCCTGTGAGATGACAGATGAAAATCAAAGATAAGACAAGACTTTGGGTGAGTAGATTATTCTCTCTCCCTTCTTCCCCTGTACATTAGGAAAGACACGTGCATGGTTGCTCCTTCAATGTCCAACGTTATATTAGAATTTTTAAAAAACACACAATACAACATAGATGATTATTTATGTTTTACTTTCTGTGACAAGTATTACTTTTAAAAAAACATATAAAACTTTCCTGAAGATAAATGTGCATAGAGGTGCTTTATTTAAGGAACTGCCAGACGTAAATTTTTAAGGCAGGGTTCATTTGTCCTCAACTATACTGAGTAAGAATTCTTCAAATGAAATGATTTTCAGATTTAATTTACTTTTAGTAAAAAAAAAAATTGAAAGTCAATTGTGGAAATTATAATTCTTAACAACCATAGAGGTGAACACCAGTGATTAAATGGCAAAAGAAGGTACAAGAACAGAGTGTGAACATAATTATAATGTGTTGCTATTTGGGTTTATATTGGTATGAATCAAGTTCCTGAAAAATAGAAATGTATAAATACTAAAAATGCCTGCACCAACTTTTTCCACTTATAAGGCAGGTGTTAGCTGTCTCTCAACTCCAGGGAACCAAGGAGTTTCACTTCAGTGTGACCTATTTATGCCTATTAGATTTATCATATGCATTTTTTAATGACCCCAAACCAAAGGAAATGTAGGAACCTATTTGAAAAGTTGGCATTAAGGTTGTGACACCAACCAAAACAGCAAAAGAATTTGAAGTTAAACTGACACACAATCCTCAAATCAGTCGATACACTCCTATTTAAAAAACAGTTACTATGTGAAATAGTGATGACATGTCAGCCCCTGCTTTGAAACTTCAGCATTTTGTCATTTGGTGTTTGTGTCGCAACCTTAACATTTATTTAAATAAAACTTTCAATATCTATTATTTAAAAAATACCTTTGAATTGAAGATACTCTAAAGCTTTGAAGAAGCCAACCTCAAAGCACTGCATTTCTAATGTGCCACTTTTATTAAAAGTAGTGCATAAAACATTTGCTGTTGACAAATCTAATTCATTAAAAGGAGAGATGGATGCATTTTTTTTTTTTTTTTTTAATGGCTGGCATCATTATCTGCAATGCCTTTTATAAATTATTCTTCTTTTTCCTTTTGAGTGAACTTGTCACAGTTTCCTTTCAGAATCTGAGCATTATACCTTACAGTCAATGCTTTCAACATGTTTAGACAAGTCATAAGTTAAACAAGCAGAGGTACTTTATTTTGTAGAAATGAGAAAGAGTAACAGAAATACTTACAGATTATTTCATTCAAATTACTGATTTTTAACTAAAGACAAGTAAAGTCAGTTAGTGGTGGTTTCATCTCACACAAAAGATTTTAATATAATATAAAACTATACAGTTTGGAGAGAAGGGGGAATTTCAAAGAAAAGAACATAAAGAGAGATGCTGGCAGTCCTGCTGCATTGTTGTGCAGAAGACTTGGTTTAAAATTGAATTGTGCTTCCCCTGACATGGGAGATCAGGTACATCATAAAGCTGACAGCTGGCTGGCACACTAACTTCCTAGAGGAAAATGATAACTGTATTTCTCTTAGAGGCCAAAGGAACAGAATTATAGAAGCCTTCAGGGAAACTGGGCAGGCAGAGTGCAAATTATTCAAAATAAGAAGAAAAACATTTCTTACCTAATTTTGTTTAAGAAAACTGGAGGAATGAGCTGGTCTTCTAATCTTAAGTAGGTAGGAAATAATTTCCTTACAAGTGTGTCAGAAAGAAAATGTCCCCTTCCTTATTATCTTCAGCAGAGTTTTTCCCAAGTGCACCTATAAAATAATTAGCCAAAGCTGTAACAATAGGAGGGGCACTTATTCACAATATTAATTACTCATGTTAGAGTGAAAGTACTATTAATATTAAGTTATAACACATGGGCTTGACCCATTAGGTGAGATGCTGGAAATATATGACGACATGCATTATCTAAGAAAAGTTTATTAACAAGTGACTCATAATAGATACATGGATAATGAAGGCACATACGAAGATGCATATCCAAACATGCATTTTCATTAGAAGCCAAATGTTCCTAAAGAAATGCTATTTTGTAGATAGTAAAAAATGGTTTAATACACAAACAAGCAATGTCATTCAATTACTTCCTGTTTAGTTATCAGCTGTCCCAGAACTATTAATTAAAACCATTTATTCCCCACTCTTCTGCAATGCTATTTTTACTAGAAAGTCAGTAGCATGGATGTGTTCTCAAACTTTAAAGTGCACTCTAATCACTTGGAAATCTTGTTATGAATAGATTCTGATTTCAGTAAATAGGGGGTTGGGACAGAGATTCTGTATTTTTTAACAAGCTCCCAGGTGATGTCAATGATGCAAGTCCAAGACTATGATTAGTAAGGCTCTATTTGTCTTTCCCTGCACCAAAATCACACTGTTGTTATTCTTGGCTCTTGGCCCTTTGCCATCGCATACAATTTTAGAATGTTTCTCCCCTCAAAAAAAAGTAGGAATCTGATTGAGAGTGTGTTGATTAAACTGGGGAGAATATATTTCTGTAAAATGTCAACTTTTCCAAGTCATGTATCCTATATGTCATTCCATTCGTTGAGGTCTGATTGTCATACAATAGTGCTTCAGTATTTTCTCCATGGGAGTCTTGCACAACTCTTGTTATATTTATTTCTAGGTACTTCATAGTTTGAATATGTTGTGAGTAATAGTTCTTCACAAAAATTTTCCCAATTTTTGTTTACATATATCTATGTTTGTATATAATTTTTGTTTCTATTTTTACCCAGCATATATGCTAAAATCCTATTCTTATGACATTTTTCTGTAATTTCACATCATGCACAATTAATGACAGTTTCTTACTTCCCAAAACCTATATATTTTATTTCTTAACCTTGTCTTATTATAAAAGAAAACTGAAAGTGAAACAGTAATTTATTAACCAATAGAAAAGGTTATTTTGTTAGCTACAATTAACTAAATTGATCATGGAACTTACTCTCTTGGTTAGGCTTATGTTGACCAGGGACAGAGAAAAAATTCCAAATGTTTTTTGAATATCTTCAGATTTGCCTTTCTCTGGGATCTGTTTTATAAGTACTTAAATATTACCTAACATCCATTGTCCCAAGCTGACTTCTGTTTGGTATTTCATCAGAAATGGACTAAAACCCTTACAGACAACTCATTCTGGAAAAAGAGTTTGAATAAAAGGGAAAATACAGGCACTACATTGAAGAAAATAGTTCAGTCCTACCTACGAACTAAGATGGAGATGCCAACAGTAGTGAACCATTATAGATTTATAGCTTATCACCTACATTCCATAGCTGAAATGAAAAGGTTTCTTGAAAAACCAATAAATAACCGAAATTGCTTTTCTGATGACAGGGTCAGTCTGTCTAGGGTGAAGTACCCTTCTGATGCTTTCAACCAATCAGTTTAACCAAAGAAGAATTAGACATACTATTCCACACAGTCATTAGTACTGCTTACCTGGAAAAAAGTGAGTATCATGATTGTGGAGTTAAAGGCAGTAAATGAAGCAATAATAAAAATTGTAATAATAACGAAAACAAAATAAATTGCTTCTTAGAGAATATATCCATAATCCACTACAAACAAAAAACTATGAAGAAATACAGTAAAGGAATGTAGAAAATGCTTAAAGAAGAAAAAGGACCCAAGAGAGCATATATATATTACACTACAACCTTAAAAATATGGGGTTAGGAAGAGAAATTTTGAGGTGCAGAGATTATCCTGGATGATGCAAGTAGACCCCAAAGCAATCACATATATTATTTTAAGAGGCAGAGGGAGATTTAACTCTGATAAAAGAGGAGAAGGAAATATGACCACAAAGGCACAGATTGCAATGATGCAGCCACAAGCCAAGGAATGTCTGAACTACCAGAAACTGAAAGACGCAAGAAACAGATTCTCCTTGTAGAGTCTTGCAAAGGAATACAGCTTGCTGACGGCTTGATTTCAGATTACTGGACTCCAGAATTGTAAAAGAATAACTTTCTGTTGTTTTAAACCATCAAGTTAGTGATAATTTGTTATAGCAGCCTCAGGAAACTAAGGCAGGTCAATCAGCACATGGTTTTCTCCTCTTCTACCAGAGATCCCCTCAAAATTATAATAAAAGTGTGTATGCAGGAGTAGGGGACAGATATAAACCCACAACAATGAAGAGAACGAGAAAGTCATCACTACAAATTTCTAGACAAAGAGAGACAAAAGGGCATTTACTGGTGAAGATGAATGAGAAAGGAACAAACAAACAAACAAAAAACCCTCTAAAATGTATGCAAAAAGGGCTTAATTTAAAGGAATTATCTGACATCTGTGACAGAAGTGTTGAGGGAGACATGAAGACACAACACACAGTCAACTGCAGGTTTGTCAAGAAACACTGATCTCTTTTCCTATCCTTTGTAAAAGCAACTGCTTTTTTTTTTCTTTCTTGTCTAGAGTTGAATATCTGACTATGGACAAGAAAATAAATAAATAGCAGAAAGCTATGTTTGGAAAAATAAATTAGTTCTCTAGAAAACTAAGTAAGGTGGTGTGCATATGAGTGCTACAGAAAAAAAAAAGGCTGCCTCATGCTCGCCTTTAGAGGGTGTCCAGCATAAAAGTTGTCACCTTAGAAACCGAACGGGGGTAGCTAAAAGATGGAATCAACTCTTGGCAGTGGTTTTTTTTTTTTTTTTGGTCAGCATAATAGTGAGTCCCTACCTATTCACTCTAAAGCAAACTGTACAAGTCAAATTGTTGTTGTTAGGTACTGCTGAGTCAGCTCCAACTCACAGAGACAACAGAACAAAACACTGCCCAGTCATGCACCATCCTCACAATTCATGCTATACTTGACACCATCATTGTAGCCACTGTGTCAGTCCATCTTGTTAAGTGCTTTCCTCTTTTTCACTGACTGCCACTTTATCAAACATGATATCTGTCTCTAGGAAATGGTCCCTTCTGACAACACGACCATAGTATGTGAGATGAACTCTGGCCTTTTTCACTTACAAGGAGGATTCTGGCTACAATTCTTTCAGAACAGACTTGATCATTCTTCTGGCTGTCCATGGTATTTTCAGTATTCTTCACCAACATCACAATTCAAAGGCATCAACTCTTCTTTGGTCTTCCTTATTCATTATCCAGCTTTCACAAGCATATGAGGCAATTGAAAATACCATGGCTCGGGTCAGGAGCACCTTAGTCCTCAAAGTGACATGTTTGTTCTTCAACACTTTAAAGAGGTCTTTTGCAGCAGATTTGGCATTTATGGACCAATTCAGGAAGTATTACCATCTTGACAATATTAACTCTGCCAATCTATGATCATGGAATGAATGTTTCTCTGTTTATTTAGATTTTCTTTAATTTCCTCATCAGTGGTTTAGAGTTTTCAGTGACAAGTCTTTGACTCCTTTTGTTAACCTTATTCTTAAGTACTTAATTCTTTTTGATGCTATTGTTAACGGAATTGTTTTGTTAATTTCATTTTGAATTTGGAAAAATAAATTAGTTGTCTAGAAAACTAAGTAAGGTGGTGTGCATAAGGCCTTGATGATAAAAATGATGCTGGAGATCACATGATAGAATTCTGCAAGACCAATGACTTAGTCATTGCAAATACCTTTTTCCAATAACATAAATGGTGCTATACATGTGGATCTTGCCAGATGGAATATACAGAAATCAGATGAACTACATCTGTGGAAAGAGGTGATGGAGAAGTTCAATATCATTAGCCAAAACAAGGCCAGGAGTGGACTGTGGAATAGACCATCAATTGCTCATATCCAAGTTCAAGCTGAAGCTGAAGAAAATTAAAGTAAGTCCATGAGAGTCAAAATACAACCTTGATTATATCCCACCTGAATTTAGAGATTATCTCAAGAACAGAGCTGATGCATTGAATACCAGTGACCGAAGACCAGACGAGTTGTGGGATGACATGAAGAAAGCAGACATTAAAAAGACAGGAGAGGAAGAAAAGACCAAAATGGATGTCAGGAGACACTCTGAAACTTGCTGTTAAATGGAGAGTGGCTAAAGCAAATGGAAAAAATGCTGAAATAAAAAAACTAACAGAAGATTTCAAAGGGCCGCTCAAGAAGACAAAGTAAAATATTATAATGAAATGTGC
>NW_006921680.1:6073580-6078976 GCF_000298275.1 Orycteropus afer afer | reverse complement strand
AAAGAACTGAAGAAAAAATTCAAGCCCTGAGATACAATATTGAAGGATTCTATGGGCAAAATCTAAGAGCTCTGGTATCATAGTGCCTAAAGCATTAGACTGCTAACCAAAATGCTGGTGGTTCAAACCCACCAGCCACTCAGAGGAAGGAAGGTTGGGCAATCTACTTCTGTAGTGATACCACCTCAGAAACCCAAGGAAGGGCTGCTATGAATCAGATTTGACTCTATGGCAGTGAGTTTTTTGTTTGTTTGTTTGTTTTGTTTTGTTTTATGGGCAAAACATTGAATGATGCAGGAAGCATCAAAAGAAGATAGAAGGAATACACAGAGTCACTCTATCAAAAAGAATTAGTCAATATCCAACTATTTCAGGAGGTAGCATATGATCAAGAACCAATGGTATTGAAAGAAGTCCAAGCTGCTCTAAAGGAACTAGGGAAAAACAAGGCTCCAGGAATTGACGGCCCTTTTCCCCTTATTAGGTTCCTCCTGACAACCCTTACTTAGTCTTATATGAAATACTCATTTATTGCTCAGTTTTACTTTGCTTCTGTTACTTGTAAACAAATAACCTGGAGAAATAAAATCCTATAAATTAATGCCTTGTTTAAAATCTTTAAAGGTTTGGTAAAATTCTGTTTACGTACTATGTTAAAAGTAAGGTGACTGATCTAATTGAGGCTCTTTCTCCCTTAGGTCCCTTCACATTTTAGGTACATGTCTACAACCATAATCCTTGATACATAGGAAGGATTCATAGACATTTTTCTTCTTGCAGTGTGCCTTTGCAGTGCCCTGTCACCTTGGACTGAAGGTGAAATTTGGGTCTGAGCACTCTGAACAAGTGTCCAGCTCCCTGGAAAATTCCAAAGGTTAGAAAGAGTGCGCTCTTCCTCCCTAGGAAGATACTGTTACTTCCTTCCAAAGTGACAGAACCTTCTTTGTGAACCTAGAGAGGTTTCTGAACTGGGCTTCTCCAAAGACAACCAAGAAGGGAAGGAGAGATGCAAGGCATGAGCAAGAGCTGAGATGCAGGAATGGTATTGTTAGATGATGGAGGAGTAGTATGGGAAGGAGCATGGAAAGAAGAGCTAGAGCAGAGGTGAGACTTTCCTGTTAGCAACCTTAAATCAGGGTGGTCACAAAAGGCCTTCCTCTGGTAGCATAGTGGCTAAAGCACTTGACTGCTAACCAGAAGGCTGGCGGTTCAAACCCACCAGCCACTCCTCAGAAGGAAGGTTGGGCAATCCTACTTCCGTAGTGATACTGCCTCGGAAACCCAAGGAGGGGTCGCTATGACTATGAGTCAGGGCCGACTCGACGGCACATAACAACAACAACAACAACAAGTTAAGAAGAAAACTAAGATCTATGTTCTGATAAGAGAGGTGTCTTTTCTACCAAATTGAACACCAGGAGCATTTCTAGAGCTCTGTTTTTTGTTTGCTTCAGAAATAACATGAACTTGTGAAAATGAAATTTTGTTTCCTTAATATTAGCAAGAAGAAAGAAAAGATGAAATTGAGATCCTTCAGACTTTTTATGAAAATGTTATGGGGAACCCATTCCATAATGAAATTATATGAAGAGGGTCTAGTCCTTGAGAATGGACAGAAAAGTTCACGGATTTTAAAAAAAATAATAATAAACAATTGTTACTTTTTGAAAAGTCTTTACTGAACTATTTAAAAAGGTTAAAGTTAGGCAAAAATTTACATTTCATAAAGTTAATGAATCTGAAATTTCTTCTAGTGTGCATCTGTTGATTTCATGATCTCAAATATTTAAAATATGAAATAGAGTGGTCCATGCTAAAACACTTTGTTAGGAATGTTTTATTGTTTACAAAAATTTTCAAATGCATTTACATTACAAAAATCAACACATTAAATATATATATATACACACACACATACATATAAAACAAAAAGTCAAAGTCAATCACAGTCTCTTCACTCTAAACCCAATCTCTTAGGGTCACCATTCTTATTCACACTTTGTTGACTATTCTATAATATTTCTTATGCAAATATAAGAATATACTTATTTTTTAAAAAGTGGGATCACATTAGACATATTGTGCAATGTACCCTTTTCACTATTTCAGGACACCATTTTCAATAGTGCTGTAATATTCTATAATATAGGATGGTTTATTTGCATATGGCTGGTGGCGGAGTGGGTAAGACATTTAGCTGCTAATCAGAAGGTCAGTGGTTCAAACCCACCAGCTGCTCTGCAGGAGGAAGACAAGGCAATCTATTTCCATAAAGGTTTACAGCCTTGCAAATCCTATGGAATCACTATGGGTCAGAATTGACCCGATGGCAGTGAGTTTTGAGTTTGAGCACCTTGTTTAGGGAGCTCTGGTGGCACAGTGGGTAAAGCATTTGGCTTCTAAACAAGTCAGTGGTTTAAATGCACCAGCTGCTCCATGGGAAAGATGAGGCAGTCTGTTTCCATAAAGATTTACAGCCCCAGAAACCCTCAGAGCAGTTCTACTCTGTCCTAAAGGGTTGCTATGAGTTGGAGTCAACCCAATGGCAATGGGTTTTGGTGCTTCCTTTACCTTTGCATCCTAGCTCTTAGCCTACTATCTGGTACAGAAGTACTAAGAAAACATAAAATGAGAGATCCAAAATTGTGGTCTATAGACAGTGGGGATTCTGATATTGTTTCAGGGGGTCTGCAATATTAAAATTATTTTCAGAAAAAGAAAACATTATATCTCTTTTTTACTAAGTTGACATTTGTGCTGATAGTGAAAAGCAATGATACCTCAGCATAAATTGATGCTGTCCCCAAGCTGTATTAGCAGTTGTATTAGTGTTTCATTACTGCTATAATAAAATGCCACAAACTTACTGGCATAAAACACAAATTTAATATCTTATAGTTCTGTAGGTCAGAAGTCTGACAACAGGACTCAATGGGTTGAAATCAAGACTACGGCAGGGCCTCATGCATTCCATTTCCAAAGGCTCTATTTTCTTGCCTTTTCAGCTTCTAGTGGCTGCCTTCATTCCTTGGTTCATGGTCTCCTTTCACTTTTCATCTAGCTATGCAGTATGAGTCCTCCTCACGTACATCTTCCCAAATTCCTCTTCTGCCTCACTCTTCTACTTTTAAAGACCCTTGTATATTGAGCTCACTTGGCTAAGCCAAGATACAAAAAAAAAACCAAACTCACTGCCATCAAGTTGGTCCCAACTCACAGCAACTCCTCCTCAGGTTTCTCAGGCAGTATTTCTACGGAAGTAGATTGCCCCATCTTCCTTCCAAGGAGTGGCTGGTAGGTTTGAAGCACCAGCCTTCTGGTTAGTAGTCAAATGCCTTAGGCACTATGCCACCAAAGCGCCTAAGCCAAGACAGTCTCACTATTTTAGGGTAAACTGATTAGCAACCTCACTTCCATCTACAACTTTAATTCCTTTTGCTAGGCAGTATAACCTATATGAGGTTCCAGAGATTAGGATGTAATCATCTTTGGGGAACATTACTCCTCCTACCACAGTAGCCATTGCATTTTTTTACCACTACACACTTGAAAAATAATAATAATGATGATGATGATGCTAGATTCACTGAATAATACCCTTGATGAAGAAGTAAAAATTACTAAATTTACTAACTCAGTCTTTGAATATGCCATTTTCTTGAAAATTAGCCAACTGGACTGTCACTTTAAAGAATAGTATCAGACACATTGATTACCAATTTCTAAATTTTCAGTTTTGAAACAAAAATTAGAATTTTGGAAAATTTGTGTATTGTCAAATTAATAGTTTCCCAATACTTGAAGATTTTTCTGATGAGACTACTGGTAATACTAATAATTAAGCTTTTTTATTATAAAGTAATATATCAAGACTTAGAAGATCAGAACAAATCAACAAATATATATTTTCCAAATGGACAATACCTTGTTACAAAATTATGTGTTTGTAAAAGATGCATTCCAATTGTGAAGTAGTCCAATGGATTTGAAATTAACAGTATAAAAAGTTCATTGACATGGTTTCAGACTGCACATTGCAATTAAAGTTTAAGAAACTACCACCTGTTGAGTTTTAGTCTAAGATTAAAAAAGAATAGTCACAATCATCTGAAAAGTTCATTAAAATATTCCTTCCTTATTTACATATCTGTGTGAGGTCAGATTTTCTTGACATACAGTACTTAAACCAAAACAACCTATCACAATAACTTCAATGCAGAAGGAGATCAAAGAATCCAGCTGTCTTCTGTTAAGCTAGATCTAGTTCTGCTTACCTAGCGCCACTCTGACAGGAATATATCACAAATGGGATGGCCTTAACAAACAGGAGTTTATTCTCTTACAATTTGGAGACTTTAAGTCCAAGTTCAAAGTGCCAGGCTCTAGGGACTGGGTGAAAGCCCCTCAACCTTGGGCTTCAGCTCTGCCTCCAGCTCCTGGCCCACTGAAGCTAGAGATTTTTCTTCACTCAGACAGCTGCTGGCTGCTGAGGTTGCCAAGCCCAAGATTGACAGGTAAAAAGACACAGTCCTAATGTTACCAAACCACACAGCAGGCCATTAATTCAAGTCCATTGTAAGTCCCGAGGTTGTCAAAGCATGGCAGGCTGCTGAACAACGACACAACTACATGCAGGGTCCAAACATGCCATAAGCTACAGACCATTCCCCAACGCTTCTGCTTATATACAGGAAGCAGACCACATACTCAAAGCAGCTACTCAACTGCTTGTGGTAGATCACACCATGGAGTTGAGTGCCAGTTTCATCATGGGGAATAACTACCACCAGCTGCCCAGCCACTCAACCAGGCCGAACCAAGCTGACACACAAACATAACCACCACAATTCCACCCCTTGTCAACTTGGTACCTATACAGATCTTCAATGGGTGGTATCTTTATAGGTCTCCTCCACTTGGTGACTCCAGTCCCCTAGTTCCTGAGTGTTGACCTCACCCCCTTGGCCTGGTAGGCCCCATTCCTCTCCCTCTTGGGCATGGCACTCCTGCCTCTTCACTCTTGGGCAGCAACTATGGCTCCATCCCACTAGCTCAAATGAACAAGCAACCCCACACTCCAGAACCAAGTTGGTAAAGGTCTCGCTCTGAAACCTAGGGGGCTGTGGTGGGTCCACCCCCAAAGGCCATGGTCCTACCCTATCAGGCTGAGGCAACTCTGCTTCCATTTTCTTGGTCTCTCAGCTTCTGCCGATTAATGCCAAAGGCAACCCACCCACTGGAAATATTCCTGCCCCCACAAAGCATTCAGCTTTCTTGCTCTGTGGGCCAGCCACCCAGCTACTCCATTTCATGTTGGTCTTTTCAGTGGCTAAGGCACTTGACTGCTAACCAGAAGGCTGGCGGTTCAAACCCACCAGCCACTCCTCGGAAGGAAG
>NW_006921680.1:6054315-6062545 GCF_000298275.1 Orycteropus afer afer | reverse complement strand
AGTGTATGGAGGGATGGACACTGGGAAGAGGTAACTATGGGGAGGAAGTGGGAGGGGAGCTGCTGCATTGTAAATTTTGGTCAATGACATGAAACAAAGTATATGTGAACGGCTGTATGGAATGTGAATTTGCTCTGTAAATCTTCACCCAAATCACAATAAAAATTATAATTTAAAATATATATATAGCTCTTATTTAAAAAATGCTGCTTATGTTAACATGTGATGGGTTTATTATTTAACAATCATTGTTGATGTGTTCCAATTTGACTTTGAGTACAATAAATATAAATAGATATAATTATATAAATAAAAACTCTCTGAGGTCCTCGGTCATTTTAAGATTGTAAAGGATTCCTGAGACCAAACGTTTGACAACTGCTGAGTAAGAGAAATGAGAAAGGTAATTGTTAGGCAAAGTTAATCAAAAGAATGAGCATGGGTATAAAAGGCAACATAGAAACAGAGTTTAGAAGGCGTAAAAGGGGGTGGGGTGGTGTCTGACCTCATTTAACTTCACAAAAAGGGAGGTGTATCAAGATCAATATCAACAGTCTAAAGTCAGATATGGCACCACCCTCCAACCTTTTGACCAATTCTGATACCAACCATACTTTCTATGGCACTCTCTACTTCTCTGCTGGGTTTGATAATTCCTTGCAATGGCCACACAGAACTTACACACAATATTCATGATTATGGGGTTTATTAAGGTGTAACAGGTTACAATTCAGTATCAGGAACGCTCAAGATATAGTTCTTTCATCAGGACAGCCTCCCTCAGCCGTGCCACAGACATATTTTTCTCTGGCCTTGGCCTCTGCCCACCTGAGGCAAGTTTTACAAAACTATTTTAGTTCTGAAAATAGGTGCCCAGAGAGGCAGCCCACTCCACCGGCAAGCCTCCTGCCCAAAGGCAGTTAGCCTTCTCTCTCTCTCAGCCAGGAATCTCACCACTCTGTCTTGTGCTGGTTTCTTGGTTCTGCTGCCCACGCTGCCGCAGTTTTGGTTTCACTGTTGTGGTTTCTCTACTGCTGCTTCTTGTCATCTTTCGCCATCTTTTGGAATCTCAACAAAGTATTACGGCTGTCTTTCTGCCTCCTGGATTGAGGAGGTTCAGCACCGGAATCTTGGGTCCAAAGATGCACTCTATTCCTGGCTCTTCCTTCTTGATGGTAATGAGATCCTCCCTTTACCACCTCTGGGATGGCTCAGTTTAAGCCTAGTGGGATGGCAAAACTGACCAATCCTCATATTAGGGTTCCACACACCTTATTTGCATGGTTCTACCCACACAAGGGTGCCATGCACCTTATTTACATGATTAGCAAGCTATCCAATCTCCTTGGTAAGCCATAAACATCTCATATTTGCATACTCTCATCCAGTTATTTGGCAGAAGTCACAAAGACAATGGCTAGAAGGGCCATACCAAGCAATTCACTGTACCTCAGAAGGGCTCTGTTTATACCTTGCCCACAAAGCTCCTTTCTTATCAAATCCCTGAAAAGCAAAGGACAGAGCTCACCTTTGAATAGCTAAATTGGCCACGGGCACTTCTGAGGGCAGATATGAGTATGTTCTATTGTTGTTGTTATGTGCTGTCAAGTTGGACCCCTCCTTGGGTTTCTGAGGCAGTATCACTACGGAAGTGGGTTACCCAACCTTCCTTCCGAGAAGTGGCTGGTGGGTTTGAACTGCCAGCCTTCTGGTTAGCAGTCATGTGCCTTAGGCACTACACTACCAGAGCTCCTTGAGTTATGTGCTAGAAAAGGAAATAATGAAATATCAAAAAATAAAATTTAAGAAACACATAATCCTGTAATTACATGTAAAACTTACATTCAAAAAATGAAAAATATTTAGTGAGATGAAGTTAAAACATGCAAGGCAGATAGGGGAAATGTCATGACACAATAAAGACAAAATAATCTTCACCAGTATTACTAAAAATTAAAATTTTATCAGTATAATGCTCCTTAATTCTCAGTTTAACTTAGGTAAACTCTACATTTAAACTTCTGAATTAGCTGTTCTCACTGAAGAGAAAATACAAGTGAAGAATAACTTCAGGTGACACGGCATAGCTCCTGACTGTAACGGTACAATTTCCCTGACATCCAATGCAGAGAGGTTTTATCAAATCTTAGGAAAGAAATAATGAAAGCAACAGAAAAATACCATATTAATCAGCTAGAAAACAAAGTAATTGTAAGGAGCTCTGGTGGTGCTGTGGTTAAGGCATTTGGCTGCTAACCAAAAGATTGGCAGTTTGAACCCACCAGCTGCTCTGTAGGAGAACGATGAGGCAGCCAGCCTACTTCCATGAAGATTTACAGTCTTGGAAACCCTATGGGAGTCTCTATGAGTCTGATTCTACTTGATGGCAAGGGTTTGGTTTTTGGTTTTGCTTAAGTAGAGCAAACTAGAACTCTTTTCCAGGAAGCATGATTCAAAAGACCAAAATAGAACCAAACCCACTGCCATCGAGTCAATACTGAATCATAGCAATGCTATAGGACAAAAGAGAATTGACCCATAGGGTTTACAGAAGTAGACTGTCTCATCTTTCTCCCACGGAGTGGCTGGTCAGTTCAAAGCACCAGACTTTTGGTTAGCAGCCAAGTGCTTTAACCATTGTACCACCAGAGCACCTTCAAAGAGTGAGGTTTAAAATTAGATTCTTAAGACATGTTTTCTGAGTTACCTGGGCAAGTTAAATCACCTCTTTAGTACTCATTTTCTCAAGCAGGAATAAAAAGTCACTCTAAATCATTTGCTTTCAAATTCAGTGGTGATCTACAGCAACAAATACATTTTAAACCCAAACTTTGAACCCATATATATATGAAACAAAAATGGAGGCTATACCTCACCAAATTGATGGGTCATGACCTTCTATTTAGAAAGCACTGAACTCGTTAAAAATCTGCATTTGCTTCTCATTAAAAAAATAATAATAACAAAAGGTATGTAGAGGGCCTACAAACTACAAATTGATCTTTTAAGGCACAGAGGTAGCTTTTCTAGGGAGGGAAATGGGCACCCAAATTTAAGGTGATATTCAAATTATGATTACTATCATATTCAGTTGTTTAAGGTTGATGGTATATTTATTGGTTATCTGAGTTCAGAACGAGTTCATAAGCAGCACAAATAGTTAAGCAGTCTGTGACTAACCAAAAGGTTGGTTGTTCAAATCCACCCAGAGCTGCCTCAGAAGAAAGGGTTGGTGATATACTTCCAAAAGATCACAGCCATTAAAAACACCATGGAGCACAGTTCTACTCAGAGACACATGGCGTCGCCATGAGTCAGAATCAACTCAACACCAACTGCTTTGATTTTGGTTTTGAATTTAGGAAGTTAGACAGCAGTCTGTATTTAACCACTTAGCGATGAAAATTAGTTGTTCAGCTAATGTTTGCATTTTTCAATTGTGGTTTGGAACAGATTTTTTGATTCTTAACTGTTCTTCAAAAAAAAACTCTATAATAATATATAAGAAGCTGTTAGTGTAAGAATGTTGTTGTTGTTGTTATGTGCCGTCGAGTCAGCCCTGACTCATAGCGACCCCTCCTTGGGTTTCCGAGGCAGTATCACTACGGAAGTAGGATTGCCCAACCTTCCTTCCGAGGAGTGGCTGGTGGGTTTGAACCGCCAGCCTTCTGGTTAGCAGTCAAGTGCCTTAGCCACTATGCTACCAGAGCTCCCCGTGATGATGAGAATGGGCAGTAAAAATCCAGAGTTAAAATTCAAACACAGTTGTAAATTATAGCATGTGGCAACTGTCAATTATATTTATTAATTTTTTTAATATGATATTGAATATTATGGCAACGTGGCATTCCTATGTGGCTTGAAGGTTCTCCAACAGCCTGCCTGAAGCTTTCTTAAAACAATGCTGAGGTTTTTTTGACTCTTCTTACCCAACCCTCCTTCCTTCCTTTCCTTCACAATTATCAGACCTACATTGAGACTTCATGAAGGCACTTCTTTCCTACTCCCACCTTTATCCTTCACATGCAGTTTCTCCAGTAAATCTATTGCACATGCAATCCTGTCATTTGTTTCTCAAGGAATTTAAACTAACAAGGGTCTTATACTTGACACCATATTAAAGTCTATGCATGCATTATTTCATTTAATCTTGACCACAGTTCTATGAAATAGAAATTATTACTATTTCATTTTGCAAATGAGAAAACACACACTCAGGATGGAAAAGTAACTTTCCCATTGTCATACAAGTGACAGAGCTGGAATTTGAAATCGTCTGCTTGATTTCAGAGTTGAAGTTGCAGGCCTTATTTTGCAGCTACACTTTAAAAAAAAAAAAGCCAGAAAGAGCACTAATAATTATTTTTGTTGCTTCTATGTGGTGTACCTAAGACATTTGACTGCTAACCAGAAGGTTGGTAGTTCACAACCACCAGCCATTCCTCGGAATGAACACTGGGCAATCTACTTCCATAAAGATTTACCACCTCAGAAACCCAATGGGGTCATTATGAGTTGGAATCAACTTGATGGCAGTGAGTTTGGTTTTTAGTTTATGTACTTTACAGAGCTCTGGTAGTGTAGTGCCTATGGGATTGACTGCTAATCAGAAGATTGATGGTTCAGATCCACCTGCCACTCCACAGAAAGAAGACTGAGCAACCTACTTCCATAAAGATTTATCACCTCAGAAACCCAAAGGGGTCCACTATGAGTTGGAATTGATGATACCAGTGAATTTGGTTTGTTTTTTTTTAATGTACTTTACAAACATTATCACATTTAACCTTAATAAATCCATAAAGCTGATATTATTACATCTTTACAGATGAAGAAAATGAGGCTGAAAGACTAACTTTTTCAAGATCATAATCACATAAGTGCATAAATTTGGGTTCACACCAGGTCCTCTCTGAATTCAGCTGTTTTATATTATATCACATTGGCTAATTTATCAAAATCACAATAGTCTATGTTTTTTTTAGCTTCTATTATATTTTTAAAATCTTTTCATACAGAATGTGAATTTCATATGAATGTGTTTCTAGATGCACCAAAGTTTGGACTTGACCTCAATACTTGGCCTAACTCTGGATTTTGCTTTGGTGATTGCTTTAGAAAATAAATAGTCATATCACTACAACACCATTCCTGGCATATATGAACTTTAGTGTAACAAACAACTGTGTAAATTGCATCAGTATCACAAATAAGACATGCTATTTGGATTTATTTTTAGTATCTAAATATTCATTTTCAAATATGCTAAGACTTCTACATGAAACTTGGAATGAAATCTTCTTATATGCTTCATATGTTGAAATCTTATCAGTCCCTGACATATATTTTTATTGCAGGAGTAAAATAACTACAATTATTGATTGTGAAAATTGTTAAATTTTTGTACAAAAACATTGAGGACTTGCAAATACTTTTTTAAAAAGCAGGAAACTAGATTTTCACTTAATATGTATATTGAGTTTGTTAGTTGGAGAATGCCTGTCAGATTCCACAAGAAATGGAATGCAGGCCAGGCACTCATTTGGACTTTACTTCACTATAAAAGGGAGTGTGGATATGGCTGTCTCTATCAACCATTTAGGGAGCCCTTGCAACACAATGGTTATGTGCTCCCAAAAGATCAGCAGTTTGAACAAACCAGTTGATCCAGGGAAGAAAGATGTGGCAGACTGCTTCTATGAAGATTACAGCCTTATGGGGCAGTTCTACTCTGTCTGCAGGTTTGCTATGAATCTGAATGGTCTCAACAGCATGGGTTTGGGTTGTGTCAGCTCATTAAGGTGATTACAAGAGAAAACAGGATAAAGGTGTTTCACACTGGGCTATCCCACTTAGGGAGAGGTGGAGGAAGAATGGAGAGAAAGGTATTTGTGTGTGTTGGGTAACAATGGGGATCTGGTTGCAAGTTGTCAGAGCCTCACTTGTTTCACAATACATTTTTCTCTCCAATGCTCTCTACAGTGGCATGAAGGTTAGCAAGATTGTCCAAGATCTTATATACCATTAGAAGAAAGAAAAAAAAAGGGGGAACTTCTGGTAAGATGGCAGAATAGACAGAAAGACTGCACAGACCCTCTTCAACAAAGAAAAGGGGAACCAATTAACACAGATACAGAAGATATCCTGGACCCCTAAGCTTTGAAGGGAAGGATACAGAAGTGGACTAAACTCCAACTAGCAGAATGTACATGAAAACACCAAAAAAGGACACATATGGAGCTGCATTCTTGCAGTGATCCTGACGGCACAGACAGCTTGGATACTACGGAGTGGTGTTGTTGTTGTTGTTGTTATGTGCCGTCGAGTCGGCCCCGACTCATAGCGACCCCTCCTTGGGTTTCCAAGGCAGTATCACTACGGAAGTAGGATTGCCCAACCTTCCTTCCGAGGAGTGGCTGGTGGGTTTGAACCGCCAGCCGTCTGGTTAGCAGGCAAGTGACTTAGCCACTATGCTACCAGAGCTCCCGTGGAGTGGTGGTAGGACCTAAGAATTAATCTAAGTATCAGCCCTGCTAGTCAGGGACAGCACAGAGGACTGTTCTGGTGTTTGGTGTATCAAAGAGGGAGCAGCTAACAGGAAGGGGGGGCTAAGCTGTGGACTTTTGCCTGTCTGGAGGACATAGCCATTTTGAATGTTTACAAGCAGTTTGACCATTTTGGATATTTAAAGCAACAGCATTCTCTCAGATTCCAGGGACTTCAGAACAGGGTCCACTTGCCGGGAACCGCAAGGGCATTCCGGACAGGATGACTGGAAAGGTGCGACATTCCCCTTGTTACTCTTATACCCCATACCCTCCTGGTGAAGGGAGGTGCAGCCATCCCTCACTCCCACCCACCTTGTAGGCCAGCAGGAATTCCATCCCAGTCTGTGTGCTCAGATGGAGCCTGGGTGCCCTGCCCCACCCTGCCCAGATTTTTTTTTTCCTTTTTCTTTTTTTAGTTTGTTTGTATTTGTTTGTTTTAAAACTTATTATTATTATTACTTTTTTTAAAAAAAACTGTGATTTGGGTGAAAATTTACAGAGCAAATACACTTTTCATACAGCAGACCACATACAATTTGTCTCATAACATTGACCACAATTTAGCACAATGCAACATCTCCTCTCCCACTTCCTCCCAATAGGTACCGCTTCCCTGTGACCATCCCTCCATGCATTCCTACCCCCTGAGCTGTCTCCGTGTGCCTGAGCAGCCCTTCTTTCTCTCTTACTTGTTCTCTCCAAGGAGTGTATTATTATTATTATTACTTTTGACTGTTTAATTATTATTATTTATTCTTCCCTTCCCAGGTTATAGTTCTCAGCTTTTTTTCTTTTCTCTGTTCCTGGTTGCAATTTTTTTTTTCTTCCTCATGGTTAACCCTCTTGTTTTTCTTTTTGCATTTTTCCCATTTTTTTCTTCATTATTCCTCCTTCTCTACCTTTTTTTATCTCATTGCTCTTTCCACAGATATTGCAGTGTTTTTTTTCTCCTTTTTGCTTGTTTTGGTTACTGTTCCTATGTGATTACACAGTGTGCTTTTTGTCCATTTGCTATTATTTTCTTGATGGTTATTCAATTGTTATTTTTGTCTAACTGAGTGGGAGACAGCAACAGTGCCCAAAGGACACAACTACACCCACACCTCCTACAACTTCACTTAATGAACAAGAGCCACCACTTCCTTCTCCATGAATGGGCCAATGATAAACAACCACCAACATGAGCCTGACTCACCGATAGATGCTCTTCACAAATAGTTAACAGAGATCTAAACACGACAACATCACAACGTCTTGGAGACAGCAGACCACCACAGTTCAAACAAAAAAGCAAGATAAAGTGTAGAAACAAGGGAGCAGGATACAGATCAAGAAGATATCCCCGAGGAAGAAGAAGCATTGGAACTCCCCAATATGGAATTCAAAAGAATTATATTTAGGTATCTTGAAAGGATTGAGAGACAGATCAAGTGAAACACAGACAAAACCATAGAAGAATGTTGGAAGAAAATACAAGAACAAAATGACAAAATAAATGAAAAATTAGAAATGATTCAAAATCTACAGATAGAAATTCAGATTAATACTAAATAGTCAGAAACAGATAACACATTGAAAGGGAAAAGGAGTAGAATTGATGCAATGGAAGACAAAATTAATGAGATTGAAGACAAATACCTGAACACTTCTTTGGAAAGGGATCAATCAGAAAAAAAATCAAA
>NW_006921680.1:6052606-6053880 GCF_000298275.1 Orycteropus afer afer | reverse complement strand
GAAAGAGAAAAATTTTCAACCAAGAATTATATACCTGGCAAAACTGTCCCTCAAATATGATGGTGAAATTAGGAGATTTTCAGATAAGCAGAAACTAAGGGAATTTGTTAAAACCAGACCAACCTTATAAGAGATACTAAAGGGAATCCATTGAACTTGAGAACCAAAAATAACAAACAACAACCAAGCATTAATACGCAAGTTGACATAACCCAGAAAACACACCTATGCACATATGCAAAGCAAAATAAGCTTACAAGATTGTAAACAGGAAACCAGAGACATCAATTGGTAAATGAGGACAACTACAAACCAAAGAGAGGGAAAATACTATGTAGTTACATAACTTATAAATGGTGAGGAAGTCAAGCGAATTGCAAGATAGAATGGACTGTTTTAAACTCGGGGAGAAAATTATAAATCACAGGTAAACTGCAAAGAAAAATGATAAACCTTCACATCAGAATGAAAAAGAGGACAAGCACAAATATTCTGCAAATACTAAAACAACAGTAACAAAGGAAATGATAACATGATTCATAAACATAATGAGCTAAGCACAGAAAATAATATGGAACAAAGAAATCAGGGACATCATGAAAAAACACATAACAAAATGACAGCAACAAATTCAAACCTATCAATAATTACCCTGAATGTTAATGGATTAAATGCAACACTCAAGAGATGGAGAGTTGCAGAGTGGATTAGAAAACAAAACCCATCAATACACTGCGTATAAGAGGCACACCTTAGAGACAAAGACAAAAATAGACAGAAAATCAGAGGTTGGAAAAAGATATACCAAGCAAATGGCAACCATAAAAGAACGAGTGGCAATATTAATTTCTGATCAAATTGACTTTAAGACAAAAATCACCATATGAGACCAGGAAGGACACTATATAATAATTAAAGGATCAATTGAACAAGACATAACCATAACAAATATCTATGGACTCAATAAAAGAGCCCCAACATACATTAATCAGACTTCAAAAGACTTGAAAAGGCAAATAGATGACTCCACAGTCATAGCGGGAAAATTTAATATACCACTTTAATGAAAGATAGAACAACTTGAAAGAAACTCAAAAAGATGCAGAAGGACTAAACAGTACAATCCACCAACTTGACCTTATAGACATCTACAGAGCACTTCACCCGACAACAGTACAATATACATTCTTTTCCAGTGCACATGGAACATTTTCCATGATAGACCATATGTTAGGCCATAAAGCAAGCCTTAGTAAATTTAAAAACATTGAAAT
>NW_006921680.1:6049878-6050836 GCF_000298275.1 Orycteropus afer afer | reverse complement strand
CTGGTGGGTTTGAACCGCCAGCCTTCTGGTTAGCAGTCAAGTGCTTTAGCCACTATGCTACCAGAGCTCCACCATTTACAATAGCTACCAAAAAAATAAAATACTTGGAAATAAATTTTACCAGGGACACAAAAGACCTGTACAAAGAAAACTATTAAAAAAAAAAAAAAAAAAAACTACTTCAAGAAACCATAAGAGATCTACATAAATGGAATAATATACCATGCTCATGGATAGTAAGATAGAATAGTGTGAAAATGTCAATTTTACCCAAAGCAATCTATACCTTAAATGCAATCCCAATCCAGATCCCATCGACATTTTTTACAGATATTGAAAAACCAATCACTAACTTTATACGGAAAGGGAAGAGACCTCAGATAAACCAAGCACTATTGAAGAAGAACAAAGTAAGAGATGTCACACTGCTTGATCTCAAAACCTACTATACAGACACAGTAGTCAAAACTGTCTGGTATTGGTACAATGACAGACACACAGACCAATGGAATAGAATTGAGAACCCAGAAATGGATCCATCAACATATGGCCAGCTGATCTTTGACAAAGGGCCAAAATCCATTAAATGGAGAAGAGAATGTTTGTTTAATAAATGGTGCTGGCAATACTGGATAAGCTTTTGCAGAAAAATGAAACAAGATCTGTATCTCACACCATACACAAAAACTAACTCCAGATGGATCAAAACTTAATTGTGAAACCTAAAACTATAAAGTTCCTCAAGGAATAACTAGGGGCAAATTTGTTGTTGTTGTTTGGCGCCGTCGAGTCATTTCCTACTCAAAGTGACCCCATGCGCAGCAGAACGAAACATTGCCTGATCCCGTGCCAGCTCCACGATCTCTGCTATGCTTGAGCCCATCATCGCAGACACCATGTCAATCCATCTTGTCGAAGGCCTTCCCCTCTTTTGTCGACCCTCCACCCTACCAAGCAT
>NW_006921680.1:6026866-6047702 GCF_000298275.1 Orycteropus afer afer | reverse complement strand
TTCATCACAGCACTATTTACAATAGCCAAAAGATGGAAACAACCTAGGTGTCCATCAACTGAGGAATGGATAACCAAACTATGGTACATACACACAATCGAATACTATGCAACCCTAAAGAATAACCTAGAATCTGCAAAACATCACATAATGTGGATGAACTTGGAGGACATTATGCTGAGTTGCATAAATCAATCACAGAAGGACAAATATTGTATTAGTCTGTTATTGTAAAAGTCAAGGAAAGATTTATATAAGAAAGGAAATTTTCTTTGCTGGTTACCACAGCCTATATGACTATGAGACCAGAATAACTAGATGGTGTCTGGCTACCACTGTCAACCACTCAGAGGCGGATCTATGGAGGAACTCCTGGATAGAGATGGAGAACAATGTGGAACAAAACTCAAAATCATTTGGGGGAAAAAAAAAAGAGGATGGGGAGACCAGCTTTCCTCATCTGATAGAGCCTGGTGGAACCACTGAGACTATGGCCCTTAGCTACCCTTCAGGTCTGGACCTGAACCCACACCTGTGGCTTACAGCCAAACAAAAGACAGGCGTATGAGTTGAACATCTACCTGAGGTAGATACACTTCCTGGACAGAACAATCATGGGAGAAAGAAGAGCTGTTTATGCCCAGGGAGACAGCTCAGGGAGCAGGAGTGCATGGAGGGATGGACACAGGGAAGAGGTAACTATCAGGAGGAAGTGGGAGGGGAGCTGTTGCATTGGAGTAAATCGTAGTCAATGTCATAACACAAAGTGTATGTGAACTGCTGTATGGAAAGTGAATTTGCTCTGTAAACTTTCACCCAAATCACAATTAAAAAAAAACATAAAGACAGGGCTGGAGTATAAGATGCTTATCTAGGACTGCTAACCTGATGAAATGCCCGTGCTTCATCCTTTAAGGATTCATAAGAATTCAACAGTGGTGCCTCTGGAGAAGGAAACAGAAACTGCCCCTTCTGGGTTATTTAGGTGTGCCCTGCACAAAAGTACTCAAATGAGGGAGGTAAAGAGAGGCTTGAAATTCAGCCTATATTCTGATTGCCAAGTCATGTGCCCTGCAGGACTATCACCCCAGAGGAAAGGTACCTTTTTGTAATCTTTGCAAAGGTACCATCAATACCAGAGTGTATCTAAAAGTTAGAATCTCTTAGGGAATTAGGGGAGTACCTTTTTTCTGATTCATACAGGCTGCTATATGGGCTTTCTGCAATCCAAGTGGGGCACAGGAATGAGAGGGAGGCCAATTTCTTATTATACAACCTTTACACCTTCTGAACTGAGTACCAAGATGACATTTAAAAAAAAAAAAACAGCTCACTGCCATAGTTGATTCCGACTCATAAGGACCTCTCCTTGGGTTTCCGAGGCGGTATCACTAAGGAAGATTGCCCAGTCTTCCTCCCGAGGAGGGCTGGTGGGTTTGAACCACCAGCCTCTGGCTAGCAGTCAAGTGCCTTAGGCACTACGCCACCAGAGCTCATAAATCTTTAAGAACGTAAAAAAAATGATGGGTGGTTATTTGTAAGTAGTTCGAGGTGGGATTATAGGCAATTTTTCATTTCTTTCTTTTTTGCTTATTTGTATATTCTAATATGAAATGGACACTATTTCCATAACAAAAAGAAAACAAATACCATCCCCCTTCTATCACATCCTAGTTATACACATAAATCATTGCTTACTCAGAAAAGCTTAACATCTCACTGTTACCCACAGCTTGCCCTGAACTCAGCTTTTACCTTTCTAAATTTTATTAGCCTTCACCCATTCTACATATTTAAACTGGACTAGTTACTATTTTCTTTTCTGATACATTCCTGTGCCTACTATAGTAAAACACTTTCCCCTCTTGTCTTTACTACCTTTAAGGTCCAACTGAACATTATCTTCTTCAAGAAGTCTTTCCTCATCTGCTTACCTAGAAGCAAAATTTCATTTCTCTGTGTTGCCATCAATACTTTGTGTTCCAAGACAGCATGTAAATTGTCACTTACATAATAATTCTGTGTGTATATAATTCTCTCCCTTGCGAGTGAAATGATTCTTCACTTTTGTCTAATTTACAAAGCATTTTTATATCCACTATTCTTTTTCTAATCTTCAAAGGATTAAGGGAAAGAGAATCCATATTTATTTAATGGCAACTGTATACCAGGTATAAGGAGCTCTGGTGGTGCAAAGGCTAAGGCATTCAGCTGCTAACAAAAGGGTCAGCAGTTTGATCCCACCAGCTGCTCTAAAGGAGAAAGATAAGGCAATTTGCTTCCATAAAGAGTTAGAGCCTTGGAAACCCTATGGGGCAGTTCTACTCTGTCTGATAGGGTTGCTATGAGTCAGTATTGACTCAGTGGCACTGGGTTTTTGTTTTGTCTGATATTCCAGGTAGTGTGCCCTGGGTGGTGCAAATGGTTAAGTGTTCAGCAGCTTACTGAAAACTTGGTGGTTCAAATCCACCCAGAGGCATGTCAAAAGAAAGGCTGGGTGATCTGCTTCTGAAAAGTAGATCATGAAAAGTCTATTAGTGCAGTTCAATTTTGAAACACATGGAACAAGAAATGACTCGATGGCAACTGGTTATGTCATCCCACTGAACACTAACAGCAGTCCTATAGACCCAATTTACAAATGAAAATATAAGCTTACAAAAGTTCAGTGATTTATTGGTATCATAAACTGATAAAAAAAAAAAAAAAAGGTGTGGCCAAGATTTTTAACTCTGGCCTTCTTTTTCCAGTACAAAAACATGATCTGTTATGTTTATCAATGTGTAAGACACAGATAAATGCATGCAAAAGTCCACAGATAAAGGTTTTCTATCATACTGAAACTGCTATGTTCAGATATTTGAGAGTCAACTAAAGTCAGAGCTAGAAGACCCCTTATAGACCAGGCAATCCAACCCCTATGTTATAGATGATAAACATAATCCCCAGAGAAAATAATTTCCATGTATACACACCTAGTTAACAGGTGAGCTAGGATTAATGTCCAATTGGAGGCAGTATAGTGCAGTGGTTAAGATTATGGCCTCTAAAGTAGGAGCTCTGGTAGCGTAGTGGCTAAAGCATTTCACTGCTAACCAGAAGGCTGGCGGTTCAAACCCACCAGCCACTCCTCGGAAGGAAGGTTGGGCAATCCTACTTCCGTAGTGATACTGCCTCGGAAACCCAAGGAGGGGTCGCTATGAGTCAGGGCTGACTCGACGGCACATAACAACAACAACAACAACAAAGTCAGTTATATTGGTTCAACTCCCTGCTCTGACATTTAATGATTAATGATTTACTAATCTTATCTGTGCCTCATTTTCTCCTGTGTAAATGGGTGATCCCTCGTGGCACAGTGATTACAAACATGGCTTCTAACCAAAAAGTCAGGAGTTCAAACCCATCAGCAGCTCTGTAGGAGAAAAGACCTGGTGATGTGCTCCCATAAAGATTACATACAGCCTAGGAAACCCTATAGGCCAGTTATACTGTGTCTTGCCAGGAGCTGAAATTGACTCAACAGAACAAAACAATAAATAGAGGATAATAACAATTGTTCCACAGTGCTCTAAGGCTTAAATGTAACCATTCATGGCAGAATAAGCACTCAATAATATTAGGAATTGGCTCTTCTATCTTATAAGCCCAGTCTTTTTCACAGGATACCACATTGTCTTTACTGGTTAAGTGTGGCCTGGACATTAATATTGAGAAGGAGTAATTATAAATAAATATGCATTTATTTTTATGTGGTAAATCCTTTTAAAAAACACACGTAGATGGGTGAACTTGGAGGGCATTATGTTGAGTGAAATAAGTCAATTACAGAAAGACAAATAATGTATTAGTCCACTGTTGTAAAGTGTCAAAGACAAGTTTATATATGGAAGGAAACTTGCTTTGTTGGTTATCAGGGATGGGGAGGAAGGTATGAGACGAGTATTGATTTGGGTGAAGAAAGGCAATATACCAAAAGCAAGTGATCAACACAATAACACTAAGGAAAAGAAAGACACACACATTTTTTCTGTACAAAAGGTACAGAAAAAAAAAAAAATTTTATATATGCAATATAGCATCATCAGTAATGGCAAACAGTAATTTACAGACAGAAATGTGGGTTGTTGTTAGGTGCCATCACATCGTCTCCGACTCACAGCTACCCTATGTACAACAAAATAAAACACTGCCTGGTCCTGTGCCATCCTCACAATCACTGCTGTACGTAAGCCATCATTGCAGCCACTGTGTCAATTAAGGGTCTTCGCCTATTTCACTGACCATCCATTTTGCAAAGCATGATATCCTTCTTCAAGGAATGGTTCCTTCTGGCAACATGAACAAAGTAGGAGAGATGAAGTCTGTCCATTCTCACCTCCAACGAACATTCTGGCTGCACTTCTTCCAGGACAGATTTCTTCATTCTTCTGGCAGTCCATGCTACTTTCGGTATTCTTTGCCAACACCACAACTCAAAAGCATCAATTTTTCTTCTTTGGTTTTCCTTATTCATTGTCCAGGTTCACATGCATATGAGGCTACTTAAAATACAACAGCAAAGGTTAGGCACACCTTAGTCTTCAAAATGACAACTTTGCTCTTCAACAGTTTAAAGAGGTCTTTTGCAGGTTTGCCCAGTGCAATATGACATCTGATTCTTTGACTGCTGCTTCCATGGGTGTTGACTGTGGATCCAAGTAACATGAAATCTTTGACAACTTCAATCTTTTCTCCATTTATTGTGATGCTGCTTATTGGTCCAGTTTTGAGGATTTTTGTTTTTATGTTGAGGTGTAATCCACACTGCAGACTTTAGTCTTTAATCTTCATCAGTAAGTGCTTCAAGCCATCTTCATTTTCAGCAAGGAAGGTTGTGTCATCTGCATATCACAAGCTGTTAATGAGTCTTCCTTCAATTCTGATGCTGTGTTCTTCTTCATATAGTCCAACTGTGGATTATTTGCTCAGCATACAGATTGAGCAATTTTGGTGAAAGGATACAACCCTGATATATACCCTTCCTGATTTTAAACCATGCAATATCCCTTTGTTCTCTTCAAAAGACAGTCTCCTTATAGCACAATTAAGTGTTCTGGAATTTCCATTCTTCTCAATGCTATCCATATTTGTTATGATCCACACAGTCAAGTAATTTTGCATCAATAAAAGACAAGTAAACATCTCTCTGGTACTCTTTGCTTTCAGCCAAGATCCATCTGACATCAGCAATGATATCCCTTGTTCCATGTCCTCTTCTGAAAACAGCTTGAATTTCTGGAAGTTTCCTGTCAATATACTCCTGCAACCATTTTTGAAGTATCTTCAACAAAATTTTACTTGTATGTATTATTAATGATATTGCTTGATAATTTCCACATTCTGTTGGGTCCTTTCTTTGGAATGTTCCAAATATGGATCTGTTCCAGTCAACTAGCTGTCATCCAAATTACTTGGCATAGATGAGTAAGTGCCTCCAGCGCAGCATCGTTTGATGAAACATCTCAATGGGTATTCCATCAATTTCTGGAGCTTTAATTTTCACCAATTCCTTTGGGGAAGTTTCAACTTCCTCCTTCAATACCATTGGTTCTTGATCATATGCTACCTCCTCAAAGAGTTGAACATCGACCAATTCTTTTTTGTACAGTGACTCTGTGTATTCTTTCTATCTTCTTTTGACGTTTCCTGAATCTTTGAATATTTTGCCCATAGAATCCTTCAATATTGCAGCTCAAGGCTTGAATTTTTTTCATCGGTTGTTTCAGCTTCAGAAATGCTGAACATCTTCTTGACTTTTGGTTTTCTAACTCCAGGTCTTTGCACATTTCATTATAACTATGACTTCTTAAGCAGGTCTTTGAAACCTCTGTTCAGCTCTTTTATCTTGCCATTTCTTCCATTTGCTTTAGCTACTCTGCATTTAAGAGCAAGCTTCAGAGTCTCTTCTGACATCCATTTTGGTCTTTTCTTCCTTTCCTGTCTTTTTAATGACCTTTTGCTGTCTTAATACATGATGTACTTGATGTCATCTCACAATTCGTCTGGTTTTTGGTCACTGATGTTCAACGTGTCAAATCTTATCCTTCAGATGGTCTCTAAACTCATATGGGATATAATCAAGGTCATATTTTGGCTCTTTGGACTTGTTTTGATTTTCCTCAACTTGAATTTGCATATAGGCAATTGATCATCTGTTCCACAGTCAGCTCCTGGCCACGTTTTGGCTGAAGATATTTAGCTTCTCCATTGCCTCTTTCTACAGATGGCATCTGATTCTTGTGTATTTCATCTGGCAAAGTCCACAGTGTATATGTTTATGTTGTTGAAAAAAGGTATTTACAATAAATAAGTTGTTGGTCTTATAAAATTCTATCATGCGATCTACAGCGTCATTTCTACCACCAAGCCATATTTACCAACTACCTTCTTTGTTTCCAACTTTCACATTCCAATCACCAGTAATAATCAATGCATCTTGATTGCATATTTGGTCAATTTCAGACTGCAGAAGTTGGTAAAAATCCTCAATTTTCTTGCCTTTGGCTTTAGTGGCTGGTGCACAAATTTGAATAATAGTAGTATTAACTGGTCTTCCTTGTAGGTATATGGATATTATCCTATCACTGGCAACATTGTACTTCAGGATCAATCTTGAAACATTCTTTGTGATAATGAACATGACACCATTCTTCTTCAATGTGTCATTCTTGGTATAGTAGACCATATGACTGTCTGATTCAAAATGGTCAAAACCAGTCCATTTCAGCTCACTAATCCCTAAGATATCTATCTTTACATATTCCATTTCATTTTTGACAACTTCCAATTTTCCTAGATTCATACTTCATACATTCCATATTCCGATTATTAATTGACGTTGAGGTCTGGTGGCATAGTGCCTAAGGCATTTGACTGCTAACCAGAAGGCTGGCGGTTCAAACCCACCAGCCACTCCTCAGAAGGAAGACTGCGTAATCTACTTCTGTAGTGATATCACCTCGGAAGTCCAAGGAGAGGTCACTGTGAGTTGGATCCAACTCAACGGCAGTGAGTTTGGTTTTGGTTTTTGCTGTTTGTTCCCATTTTGAATCTTGTCCCATCAGCAAAGCTTTACTCCATCCACATCATTAAGGTCAACTCTATTTTGAGGAGGCAGCTCTTAAGGTGGACTTATTTTGAGGTAGAAGATCTTCTCCAGTCATATTTTGAGTACCTTCCAACCTAGGGGCTCATCTTCTGGCACTATATCAGATAATGTTTCAGGGCTATTCATAAGGTTTTCTGGTAACGTATCAGATAGTGTTCACTGCTATTCATAAAGTTTTTCACTGGCCAATTCTCTGAGAAGTAGATGGCCCCATTCTTCTTCCCAGTCTGTCACAGTCTGGAAGCTACACTAAAACCAGTGTGATAAGGGTGACCCTGCTGGTATTTGAAACACTGGTGGCACAGTAACCAGCCTCAAAGCAACACATAAACCACCAAAGTATAACAGTCTGACAGACAAATGGTGATCAAGTATGTCTGGGCAAAAGGGAATATACCCAAGACCATATATAAGTGTGACAGACAATATTTCTACATACGTATTTTTATGTGCTATAAGTATGTTCATATATATAATAAAGCTAATGGGGCAAAGTGATGATAACTTCTTACCCACAGCTAAACTCCCTGAGGGAATGAGTCACTGGGCCCATGGCTCAGCACCATGGTCACAGGGGACGTCAAGCTCAATTGGCATAATATACTATACAAAAACATTGTTTTATATTCTACTTTGGTGAGTAGTGACTGGGGTCTGAAGACCTTGCAAGTGGCCATCTAAGATGCAACAAATTAGTCTCTCCTTGTTCAGAGCAAAGAAGAATGAAGAGAACTAAAGACATGTAGAAACAACTAGCCCAAGGAAATACTGTTGTTGTTGTTGTTGTTATGTGCCGTCAAGTCGGCCCCAACTCATAGCGACCCCTCCTTGAGTTTCCGAGGCAGTATCACTACAGAAGTAGGATTGCCCAACCTTCCTTATACTAGACCTTGCAAACCTTAACCTATATGACCCTGAGACCAGAAGAATTAAATGGTGCCCAGTTACTACTGTTAGTCACTAGCAAAGGGATCAAAATAGGAAATCCTGGATAGAGTAGGGGAAAAAAAAAATGGAACAAAACTCAAAATCATAAAAAAGACCAGGCTTTTTTACCACTCTTTTCACTCAAGAAATATGGATAGATAGTATGTGACATTCAGAAGTCAAATGGATAGCAAAGCTTGAGACTAAAGGGATTTAAGGGGTATGTTCACTACCTTAAGGTAATTACCATATATGAATAATCCAGTATCTGATAGAGACTGATAAAACCCTCAAGACTATGGCCCCTAGTTACCCTTCAGGCCTGGAATTGAACTCACTCCCACTTCCAGGCAAGCAACAGACAGGCACATAAAGTGAACATTTATACCAGGTAGGTGCACTCAGATTTATCAACCATGAGAGATCAGAAGGCCAGTATTTAGACTGGGAGATAGCACAGAGGGCAGGAATGCATAGGACAGAAGGACACAGGAAGAAAGTAAACACAAGGAGAAAATGGGAAGAGAGATTCTGTTATAGAGATTGTAATCAATGCCATGAAACAAAGTGTGTACGAACTGTTTTACAGAAAATGAATATGCTCTGTAAACTCACCCAAATCACAATTTTAAAAAATGTATGGTACAAGTTTGTTTGAGTTAGGATGGTAAACTAGGCAAAGATAAACAAAGGAAAGGAACTGGGTTATTCATATATGGAAATTACCTTACAGTGGTGAACATAGCCCTTAAATCTCTTTAGTCTCAAGTTTTGCTATCCATTTGACTTCTGAATGTGTGAAAATGAGTGAAAAGAGTAATTCTGATGTATTTATTGATGAAACAAAATACAGAGGGCAGTAAAAACAGCCAAAGTTTGAACTTAAGCAGACTGAGTTCAAACCTTAATTGTGCTGTTTAATTGCCTAACGTGTGGGAAATCACAACCTTTCTTGTCTCAATATAAAATGTTTGTAAATTAGGGATAATATCATTTTTCTTGAAGAGCTGTAATAAGCATTAAACAGAAAATAAGGAATGTAAAGTGCCTGACAAACAGTAGCTGTTCATAGTTATTATTAAGTGATCATAGTTATTATTAACTTAAATGGTGATATAACAAAACAAGAGCAATGATTAAAATTTTTCCTATCAAATTTGCTTATTAAAGTTGAGATTCTGTTTTCTCATATCATACCCAGCATCTAGCACTGTACTTAGAATGTAGTAAAAGCCCAATATTTATTTAATCAATGACTCCTTTTAAAAATATCAATGGCTGTCTAAAGCAAGATACTATCTACAAACAACAGGTAATCTCCCTAAGGTAATTTACAATCCTTTCAACTGAAAAAAGAGAAAAAGTACAAGATTCCATAAAAATGACAAAAATGGGACCAAATTATGAGATTAGGAAAGTTTATTTAATAATTAACAAATAAGGAGATTAGAAAATCAATGTGCTCTGCTCTCAAGGGGTAACAAGGCATTTGCCTGATGCATCAGGGAGCCTCCAACCAAACATTTTTTCTTTATGGTAGAATAATACCTAGAACTACTATTTTGGGGACTAGCTGTTTTGGAAAATCAATCAGTTACCTGTCATGTGGAAAAAAGGTGATTATTTGGATATATGGTAGTGAGTGAAGACTACTTACCTGAAGAAACTCATTACTCAAGAAAAAGAGAAGTCACCAAAGTTCACTACAACACATCTTTCAAATCTTCCAATGAATGAGCACCTTTCCTCGCATTATCCGTTCGGTAGGAAGCAATTTCTCTTTAGAACTCTTCTGATTACTTCAAACTTCCATCCAAAATTCTCCAGAATCCACTAATCTAGGATGCTTGGAGCAGAGCACCACCACTCATTCCTGAACGCACACCTTCTTCCTGATCACCGGTTTCCAAAAGGTAAAATGAGTACCCAAAGCCCATACATAAAATTATAAACTTGTTCTTATAACTTATTATTTTGTAACTGCAGGATAACAAAGGCCATTCTCCACATCTAATTCAAACTGCAGCTAGGACGTGCAATTCTCAATCAGGAACGACCCTGCCACCCCATTTGCCAAGTATTTCTAAAACGTGTCCACTACTCCCAAGGTACCCAACGCTGTGGAAACAGTTCTAAGGAAAAGGATGAAAGCAGCTCTCAAGAATCGAGGGTCAACAAATCCTGCCAAAGGGAAAAGTAAGAACACTCCTTAATGACTGGTAGAAAGACTTTGTACTAAATTGAGTGGAGTACACCGTGTCTTCCGCCTGCCCCAGGGATACTCCAGCGCTAGAGCCCAGTTCCAAACTGGAAACAAACTTAGAGCCGAGAAGGCGGTGAGCCGAGATCCAAGGTTCTTCTCCAGCCGCACAACGGGTCAGTCGCCACTGGGCAGGATGAAGACTTTGGATCAATCCTCGCCCTCCCGCTTTCCAGTCCCGCCACAGCGCTGCCCAAAGCTTCTGCTGGTAATATCAGGCCTAGAAAGCAACACATAAAAATCACTTACCAGTCTCCCATCTCCGAAGCTGATCCAAAAGCCTGACTCTCTAGCCACATAGTCAAGCCCCGCACCCACTCACTCCTCCCTGACGACAGCTCGAGAGCGTCACTGACAACCACCCGGAAATCCCACAATCGCTTCCGGGGCTGTTTAGAGCGAAGCGGGAAATTATTTCCCAGAACCCGGATTAGTGAAGCAGGGAGTGCTGCAGCGGCAGTCGTCGCCGCCACTGACACCGAGGGAAGCAGCTTAGACACTCCGGCCAGGAAGGTAAAGGGTCTCATCTACGAAGACACAGTATGCCTTGACTATATGGGGATATTTCTCCCGCTGTGTCCTCTGAAGTTTCTGCTGCTATCCGGCTGGAAAGCTGGGAAGGAGCTGAGGTGGGCGGCGGCGGTGCCTGCCTCTCGCGCTTTCCTCAGCTGCGTTCGTTCCCATTTCCCCGGAAAGCTGCTCTCGGCGCCCGCGTTGGTGGGCTGCGGCCGCAAATTCCTGTCTGCAAGGCAGAGTGTCCCTCCCCCACCTTCCTTTTGAGCAGCTCAGCGGCTCTGTTTTCTCCCGGCTGGGCGCTAGGCCACCCGCGCCCTGGTTTCCATAGAGCCGACTGGGACGCTTCACTCAGAGTTGCAGATTCTTGGCTGCTCTCCATACTTTAGCTTCATTGAAGGCGCCTGGGATCCTACACGCGCACCTCCCTGTTTACGAAGAAGATTATATCATCCTTCTCTCCCTAGTAGAATTTTTAAATAGATCCAAATGACAATGACTGTATATTGTTGCACCTTTACAGTCAGTACTTTTGTAGGCCTTTAAACGCTGGAGTGCGCACATACATCTCTTTTCTTAAACGGAGAGTATATGTCTCTGGGATTGTATCTCAGCCTTCTAAAAGCTGGGAACAAGAGTAAATGGTTATCCTGAGACTTCTCCATTGCCAGAACCTCTGAATAACTTGTGACAAAAATTGGACTGCTTCTGGTATACTATATAAGGATCTGACCCAGGAATTAGGTGGAGCTTGGCTTTGAAGGCCAACATCTTTTTTACTGACTACGCTGTGGAGAAGAAGGGAAAAAAAAAAAAAATTAAAACATTGGCAATGAAAATTTAAACAATTCATGCTATACATGTGACAGACACTGCACGATGTTGAGCTTTTGATTTATGTTATTCTGTTGTACCTCACTTCCTACAAAATACCTATCAACGTGCAAGATGTTTCAGGGAAGTTTGAGTAGTTGCACACGTTCAAAGCCTAAGTTGATAGTTGGGGTGGATTTGTATAGGGGAGTAAATTTGATTACTTCTAAGGTAGCCTTTGTTCTTAATTTAAAAGAAATACCAGAGACTTAATGTCTCCTCCTTTCCCAAATATATTTTAGTATGTAAATTCTGAGAAATAACAAATAAATATGTATATATGTGGGGGGTGGAAATGTATGTCTGGGTCAGCAGATAAGCAAACAGACAAAACATCTTTTTAAAAATGCCAAAGCTATCTGGCAGAAGTTAAGCCACGGTGACTAATTTGGCTCCTAAACCAAGAGAGAACAGTATTCTTAAACTCCACTTGAATTTACAGCTTCAAGTACATATAGATGTAGATATCTGACTTACAGGGTCACTATGAATTGAATTGAGTTGATGGCAGTGGCATATTTGTACGTATGTATGTATGTGTGTGTGTGCGTATAATCTGTTGTTAGGTGTCTTCCAGTCAGCTCCAACTCATAGAGACCCCATACACAATAGAACAAAAAACTGCCCAATCCTATGTCATCCTCACAATCCTTGCTGTACTTGAGCCTATCTTTGCAGTCGTTTTGTCAATCCATGTCATTGAGTGTCTTCTCCTTTACTGCTGACCCTCTATTTTACCAAGCAAGACATCCTTGTCCAGGTAATGGTCCCTTGTGACAACATGACCAAAGTAGGTGAAACAAAATGTAGCCCTTCTTGCTTCCAAGCTATTCTGGCTGCACTTCATTCAGGATAGATTTGTTCATTCTCCTGGCAGTCCATATTATTTTCAGTATTCTTCACCAACATCACAATTCAAAGACATCAACTCTTCTTCAGTCTTTCTTATTCATTGTCCACCTTTTCCATACATATGGGGCAATTGAAAATACCACGGGGCGTACCTTAATCTTCAAAGTGACGTCTTTGTTGCCTAACACTTTAAAGAGGTCTTTTGCAGCAGATTTGCCCAATGCTATACAACGTCTGATCTTGACTGCTGGTTTCATGGGTGTTGATGTGGATCTAAGTAAAATGGAATGCCTGACAGCTTCAGTCTTTTCTCTGTTTATCATGATGCTACTTATTGGTCCAGTTGTGAGGATTTTTTATTTCTTTAGGTGGAGGTATAATCCATACTGAAGACTGTAGTCTTTGATCTTCATTAGTAGGTGCTTCAAGTCTTCTTCACTTTCAGCAAACAAGGTTGTGTCTTCTGCATAGCAAAGGTTGTTAATGAGTCTTCCTCCAATCCTGATGTAGTGTTCTTCTTTATATAGTCCAGCTTCTCAGATTACTTGCTCATCATACAGATTGAATAAGTATGGTGAAAGGATACAACCTTGATGCACACCTTTTCTAATTTAAAACCCTGAAATATTTCCTTATTCTGTTGCAGTGACAGCCTCTTGGTCTATGAATATTAAATTTTCTGGAATTCCCATGCTTTGCAATGTTATCCATGATTTGTTATGATCTACACGGTCGAATACTCGACTACTGACCGTTCCATAGTCAATAAAACACAGGTAAACATCTTTCTGGTATTCTTTGCTTTCAGCCAAGATCCATCTGACATTAGCATGGTATCTCTCTAATTCCACGTCCTCTTCTGAAGTATTCTGTCAGTATACTGCTACAAGCATTTTTTAATTATCTTTAAAATTTTACTTGTGTGTGATATTAATGATACTGTTTAATAATTACCACATTCTGTTGGACCACCTTTCTTTGGAATGGACATAAATATTGATCTCTTCCAGTCAGTCAGCCAGGTAGCTGTCTTCCAAATTTCTTGTCATAAATGAGTTAGTGCCTTTATTGCTGCATGTGTTTGTTGAAATATCTCAATGGGTATTCCACCAACTCCTTGTTTCACCAGTTGTTTCAGTGCAGCTTGGACTTCTTCATTCAATACCATTGGTTCTCAATTGATCATATGCTCAAAACAAAAACCTAACTGACTGCCATCAAGTCGATTCCGACTCATAGTGACCCTCTGGGTTTCCAAGGCAGTATTTCATTATGAAAGTAGATTGCCCAGTCTTCGTCCAGCAGAGTAACTGGTGGGTTTCAACCGCCAACCTTCTGGTTAGCGGTCAGGTACTTCAGGCACTATGCCACTGGATCTCCTATTCATGTGCTACCTCCTGAAAAGTCGAACATTGACCAATTCTTTTTGGTAAAGTGAATCTATTACTTCCATCTTACTTTGATGCTTTCTGTATCATTCAATGTTTTACCCATAGAATCCTTCAATATTGTAACTCAAGGCTTGAATTTTTTCTTCAGTGTTTCAGCTTGAGAAATGCCAAGTGTGTTCTCCCCTTTTGATTTTCTAACTCTAGGTCTTTGCACATTTCATTATAATACTTTACTTTGTCTTCTCGAGCCACCCTTCGAAATTTCCTGTTCAGCTTTTATTTCATCATTTCCGCCATTTGCTTTAGCTATTCTCTGTTAACGAGCAAATTTCAGAGTCTCTTCTGACGCCCATTTTGGTCTTTTCTTCTTTTCCTGTCTTTTTAATGTGCTTTTGCTTTCTTCGTATATAACGTTCTTGATGTCATCCTACAGCTCGTCTCATCTGCAGTCACTGGTATTCATTGTATCAAATCTGTTGTTCAGATGGTCTCTAAATTCAGGTGGGATATAATCAAGATTGTATTTTTGCTCTCATGGACTTGTTTTAGTTTTCTTCAGCTTCAGCCTGAGTTTGTATATGAGCATTTGATCATCTGTTCCATAGTCAGCTCCTGGCCTTGTTTTGGCTGATGATATTGAGCTTCTCCATTGCCTCTTTCCACAGACATAGTCAATCTGACTCCTATGTATTCCATCTGGTGAGTTCCATGTGTATAGCTGCCATTTATGTTGTTGATAAGAAGTATTTGTAGTGAATGAGTTGTCCTACAAAATTCTATCATACAATCTCTGGCATCATTTCTATTACCAAGGCCATATTTTCCAAGTACCGGTGATTCTTCTTTGTTTCCAACTTTCACATTCCAATCACCAGTAATAATCAGTACATCTTGATTGCGTGTTTGGTCAATTTCAGATTGCAGAAGTTGGTAAAAATCTTCAGTTTCTTCATCTTTGGCTATCTGGTTGGTGCATAAATTTGAATAATAGCAATATGAACTGGTTTTCTATGTAAGTGTATGGATATTATCCTATCATTGACAGCATTATACTTCAGGATAGATTTTGAAGCATCTTTTTTTACAATGCATGTGATGCCATTTCTCTTCAATTTGTCATTCCCATCATAGTAGACCATTGAATTGTCTGATTGAGAATGGTCAATACCAGTCCATCTCAGCTCACTAATGCCTAGGATATCAGTCTTTATGTTTTCCGTTTCATTTTTGGCAACTTCCAATTTTCCTACATTCGTATTTCATACATTACATGTTCCGATTGTTAATAGATGTTTTCAGCTGTTTCTTCCCATTTTTAGTTGTACTCTATCAGCAAATGAAGGTCCCAAAAGCTTTACTCCATCCATATCATTATGATCAACTCTACTTTGGGAGGCAGCTCTTCCCCAATTATATTTTCAGTGCCTTCCAACCTTAGGGGCTCATCTTCTGGCACCATAGCAGGGAATATTCCGGTAATATGTAACAGTTTCAGTGCTTTTCATAATGTCTTCACTGGGCAGGTTTTTTAGAAGTGGATGGCCCCATCCTTATTGCTGGTCTGCATTAGCCTGGGAGCTCCACTGAAGCCTGTCCACCATGGTTGATCCTGCTGGTATTTGAAATACTAGTGGCATAGCTTCCAGCCTCACAGCAACATGCAAGTCACTGCATTACGACAAACTTACAGACAAGTGGTGAAGATTATATATATAGATGTGTGTGTGTGTGTGTATACACACACATACATAAAACATATGTACATACATATATATGCATAGATATAACAATTCATATATATATGTATATATGTGTGTGTGTGTGTGTGTGTATATATATATATGAATTGTTTTTGTTAGTTACCTTCAAGTCAATTCTGAGTCTTGGTGATTCAGTATGTGCAAAGTAAGAACTGCTTCATGGGGTTTTCAAGACTGTTACCTTTCAGAAGCAGATCACCAGGCTTTACTTCTCAGGTACTTCCGGATCAATTTGAACCACTAGCTTTTCGGTCCAGCGCTTAATCATTTCTGCCACCCAGGTACTGTCTGTCTGTCTTATATTTGTTGTTATTAGATGCTGTCAAGTCAGTGCTAACTCATAGCAATCCTGTGTACAACAGAACGAAACACTGTATGGTTAAGCACCATCATTACAATCCTTGCTATACCTGAGCCCATCATTGCAGCTACTGTGTCAATCAGCTTGTTGAGAGTCTTCCCCTCTTTCACTGACCCTCTACTTTACCAAGTATGATATCCTTCCCCAGTGAATGGTCCCTTCTGATAACATGACCAAAGTAGGTGAGATGAAGTCTGGCCATTCTCACCTCCAAGAAGCATTCCAGCTGCACTTTTTCCAGGACAGATTTGTCAGTTCTTCTCGCAGTCCTTGGTGTTTTCAGTATTCTTCGCCAACACCACAATTCAAATGCATCAACTCTGCTTTGGTCTTCCTTATTCATTGTCCAGCTCTCACATGCAGATGAGGTGATTGAAAATACCATGTCTTGAGTCTGCAAGTCATATCTTTGATTTTTAACAGTTGAAAGAAGGTTTTTGCAGCAGATTTGCCCAATGCAACATATCATTCGAATTCTTGACTCCTGCTTCCATGGATGTTGATTGTGGATCCAAGTAAAACGAAATCCTTGGCAACTTCATTCTTTTCTCCATTTATCATGATATTATTTATTGGTCCAGTTGTGAGGATTTTTGTTTTCTTTATGTTGAGGTGTAATACATACTGAAGGCTGTAGTTGCTGACCTTCATCGCTAAGTGCTTCTGCAAGGAAGAATTGGATTATACCGTATTTACTTACTTCCTACATTGTTCAATATTTTGCCCATGAATCCTTCGATATTAGAGCTGAAGGCTTGGATTTTTTCTTCAGTTCTTTCAGCTTGAGAAATGTTAAGCTTGTTTTTTCCTTTTGGTTTTCTAATTCCAGGTTTTGCACAATTCCTTATAATATTTTGTTTTCTCAAGCTATCCTTTGAAATCTTCCATTCATTCAACTCTCTTCATTATTTTTTCTATTTGCTTTAGCTACTTTCCATTCAATAGCAAGTTTCAGAGTTGCTTCTGACATTCATGTTGGTCTTTTTTTTTTTCTCCCTAGTCTTTTTAGTGATGTTTTGCTTTCATCGTATATGTACTTGATGCCATTTCACAGCTGTCTGGGATTTGGTCATTAATGCTCAGTACATCTAATCTATTCTTGCAATGGTCTCTGCATTCAGGTAGGATATACTCAAGGCCCTACTTTGACTCTTGTGAATTTATTTTAATTTTCTGTGTGTGTTTGTATATAAAACAGCATCTTACTTACACAGTATGAGTACTGTGACATATATCCACCTTTTGAACTTAGTTAAAAAACAGGCATCCAACTGTTTAAGAAGCCCTGGTAGCACAGTAGTTAAATTCTTGGCTGCTAACCAAAAGGTCAGTGGTTTGAACCCACCAGCTGTTCCACGGGAGAAATGTGTGGCAGTATCCCTAAATATTTATAGCCTTGGAAACCCTATTGTGCAGTTCTACTCTGTCTTACAGGGTTGATAAGAGTCAGATCGACTTCATGGCTGTGGGTTGTTTAGGTTCCCAGTTTAGGTAAGAGAAATCATGTAATTCCTTTATACTCTTGAATTCACAACAATAATATTGATGTCATTCAGGGCTTGAGATACCTTCAGAAGAGTAGAGTTTTAATAATACTTCTTAGTTTACTTAGGAGTAGGTTTAAAATCAGAGTAAGTTACGAAACAACAAACATTAAAAACCACTAATTTTCATCAAGTGACCTTCAGACTGTGGTTTTGACAAATATTTAATGCTATAGAAAATGTTTATGATAAAATTTTATGTAAAAATTAAGATATGAAAGTGTAATGACTGAACATTGTTATACACATACATATATGTTCACATACATACCTTGTTGTTGTTGTTATGTGCCGTCGAGTCAAACCCGACTCATAGCAACCCCTCCTTGGGTTTCTGAGGCAGTATCACTACGGAAGTAGGATTGCCCAACCTTCCTTCCGAGGAGTGGCTGCATACATACCTAGATACATATATATAAAGGATACCTGCACATCAGTTGCTCCTCCCCCTCATATATTAAGAATAGTTTCACAGGATGAAGGAATTAGGGAAGATTTTGATTTTTCTGGTTTGTTGTATTTTTCAAATTTTCTTTAATAAGCATGCATTAAATGAAATTAAAAGACAAAATTTAGCAAGGGTTGTATTTGGAGAAAATCCTTAGTTCTTAAAGACAAATACGTAAATTAAACATTTTTTACAATTTATAAGATGCATTATATTCTCAAAAGTTCTTCAGTATACAAAGTTGATCATAAAAGAAACTTTAATGCCAGGTAGGAAAGGTATGTCATTATTTTCCTGTCATAGACCTCTTTAAGCCTTTCTGCCCCCCTTGTTTACAAGACTCTCCTCTTTTAACTGAATGTTATATCCTGCTATTCTAATCCTGCCAAGCTGAATCAGACCTCTGTGTTCAAATCTGTATTCCTGCTATTTACATTTATTTGCGTTCTCTACATCTTTTGCTCCTTCATACATGTTCTAGTTATGTGTCTGTCATATTGTAAAGAATCCAAAGAACCTAAAAAAGCTAGCATGTGGTAAAATGTTCATAATTATGATGAAGAATTCTATAGATTCATTTGCATTTCTGAGTGGTGTTAACTGCAAAGGAATTTCAGGCATTGGAGGGTAGGCATGTGGGAGATATTTTGGGAAAGTCTACACCACAGACATTTGCTTGTTCTGCATAAAGGCCAACTCTGTTCATAATCATCTCTTTGTAGTAGTATATAATTCAAGGTAAGTAAATTCTTAACTTGGACTTACTACAGTGGACCATTTTCCTTTGAATTCTAAGTGTCAAAATACCTAGAACTGTAAATTTTTAATTTTTCTGAAAGTAAAGATAAATCATTTAACAGTCAAAAATATTCTTTTTTGACAGTGTTTTATATTTTATATTCTTTTCCTTTTGTTTTTTTTTTAGTATAGTATTTTCTGTCTGAATCTTTGAAGGACCACACCCATAAGTTCCAGGAAGTTTTATTATTTCCCTAGAAAAACTTCTAGTAAAAATGTGTCAAGGTGTATTTGCTTGCTTTCTTGTGCTAGAAGACTTATAAAAGTTAGCTCTTGAGCCTCCATATCCCAGAATATATATATATGACCTACACAAAACTTGACCCTGCTTTTAAGGACTGAATTGTTTTGGTCACTGATATGTTATAGATCACTTTTGTATAGTGTTCTCTTTTGAGTTCATTGAAATGCCATGCTACTTTTTACTGTTTTCTTAATTCTACAGGCTCATAGGAAGAATCATCAGACCACTAATTTTATAATATATATAAATCTGTGTATACATCTGTATATATCTATATAAAACACTGCCGGGTGTTTCATTTTTTCACCTTTTTTGCCTTTTTAATTTCAATTTTTTATTTAATCATTTTTCAGAAGAAAGAAATGAGTTTAAAAAGGCTTTTCTGTTATTTTACATAGTTGATTCTGTTTTCATTTTACTGTGTACTCTGACTTTGACAGAAAATGCTGTTAAATGTACAAAATGGATTGTATTCATTGCATTTACTCCATTATACCAATAGTATGGTTCAAGGTGAGAACTTTGTTTTATATACTGACTCTAGTAAGTCCAAATAATTTACTAATATATACCAAAAACCAAACCTACTGCCATCGAGTTGATTCTGACTCATAGTGACTCCTTCTAAGATTTCTAAGGCTATAAATATTTATGGAAGCAGACTGTCTCGTCTTTCTCCCACAGAACAGCTGGTGGGTTTAAACCACCAAACTTTTGATTAGCAGCCCAATACCTTAAACACAGTGCCGCCAAAGTTCCCAATCAAACCGAAATATATTGAAATGTCACTTTGGTAATAATAACTATTCAAATAGTAAATTTATCATTAACTTATTCTGAAAGAAATTCCTAGATGGCCCAGATGGCTTAATTCGAGTCCTAGCCGAAAGGTTAGCAATTCGAATCCACAAAGGCTTCTTGGGAGACAGGCCTGGTGATCTGCTTCCAGGCATGATAATTTGCTTCCAATAGGTCAGAGCCTTGAAAACTCCTGGAATCGTTCTGCTCTGCGAACGTGGGGTCACCATGAGTGAGAATTGGCAGCAACTAACAGTACTACTTCATCTGAAAAGAAAACTATAGTATGGTTATTTTATTTCACATATGTTTAATTATGAGGGAGTAATAAAATGAAATTTAAAGGATAACCTTTAAATATTTTTTTAGTGGTAGCAGTATAGCGAATTTTTGTTTTCTTGTGGTTTTCTGTATCTTTTTATTACTTTCTATACATCAGGATTTTAGAATAGTCAAGTAAGCAAGCTTTTAAGGTTTTAAACCACTCAAACTTCCCTTTTAACAACATTTCTCAAAATAGTATATTAAATAGCTTCTGAAACTCTTCAATACATAAATAAAATACAATAGGAAAACTATGTACATTTAGAATATACTTGTATTCCTCTGATAAAAGTAGCTTTTAAAAACTATAAAAACGATTGATTGTCTTTCATTGTTGTTGTTGTTAAGTGCTGTCGAGTCGTTTCCGACTCATAGCGACCCCATGCACAGCAGAACGGAACACTGCCTGATCCCGTGCAAACCCCACAATCCCTGCTATACTTGAGCTCATCATCACAGCCACTGTATCAATCCATCTCGTTGAAGGCCTCCCCCTCTTTTGTCGACCCTCCACCCTACCAAGCATGACATCCTTCTCCAGGGAATGGTCCCTTCTGACAACATGACCAAAATAGGTAAGACGAAGTCTGGCC
>NW_006921680.1:5997707-6021191 GCF_000298275.1 Orycteropus afer afer | reverse complement strand
TTTATCATTTTTCTTTGAGGTTACTCTGTGTTTATAGTTTTCTTCCCAAGTTTAGAACAGTCTGTTCTATCTTGTAGTTGTCTTGACTTCCCTACCATCTAGAAGTTCTGTAACAACACTGTTTTTCCCCTCTTTTTGGTTTGTAGTTGTCCTCATTTTTCAATTGATGTCTCTGGTTCCCTGTTTACAATCTCGTAGGCTTATTTACTTTGGATACTTTCATAGCTAGGTTGATTTCTGAGTTATATCATCATGTGTGTTAATGGTCAGTTGTTGTTGGCTGTTGTTGCTTCTCTGTCCGAAGGACTCCCTTTAGCATCTTAAGGTTGGTCTGATTTTAACAAATTCCCTTAACTTCTGTTTATGTGGAAATGTCCTAATTTCACCATCATATTTGAGGGACTGTTTTGCTGGGTACATAATTCTTGGTTGGAAATTTTTCTCCTTCAGTGTTTTATATATACCATCCCATTGTCTTCTTGCCTGCATGGTTTCTGCTGAGAAATCCGAGCTTAGTCTTACTGGTTGCCCCTTGTAGGTAACTTTTTGTTTTTCCCATGCTGCTCTCATGGTTCTTTCTTTGTATTTGGTTTTCGTAAGTTTGATGATGATATGTCTGGGTGATTTTCTTTTGGGGTCTATCCTGTTTGGGGTTTTTTGGACTTCCTGAGTGGATATATTCTCATCTTTCATCATACCAGGAAAACTCTCTTCCAACAAATCTTTGACAATTTTCTCTGTGTTTTTATTTGGGTCTTCTTGTTCTGGAATTACGATCACACATAGGTCATTCCTTTTGATAGTATCCCACGTGAACCTTAGGCTTTCTTCATTTTCTTTGGATCTTTTTTCTGATTTATCCCCTTCCAAAGAAGTGTTAAGGTATTTGCCTTCAATCTCGCTAATCCTGTCTTCCATTGATTCAATTCTGCTCCTTTGCCCATCAATGTCTTATCTATTTCTGAAAATTTACTATTAATCTTCTGGATTTCTATATGTAGATTTGGTATCATTTCAAATTTTTCATTTATTTTGTCATTTTGTTCTTGCATTGTCTTTTGAATTTGTTCTAGAATTTTCTCTGTGTTTTCCTTGATCTGCCCCTCAATTTGTTGAAGATACTTAAATATAATTGTTTTGAATTCCTTATCAGGGAGTTCCAATGCTGTGTCTTTCTCAGGGATGTGTTTTGGGTCCGTATCCTGGTCCCTTGTTTCTCCTGCTTTATCTTGCTTCTTTGTGTGGACTGTGATGCTCTGTTGTCTCCAAGGCGTTGTGACATTTTTGTGTTTATATTTAATTGGTGATTGTATGTTGGAGTTACTTGCCCACAATTTTCATTTTCTTTGTTTTGTTTGTATGATATCTATGCAAGCAGCGTACTGTGCTGTGCTCCTCTATTTGCGAGTGGGCAGCACTTATACACTCACCACCTGTCTCCTTTCCTGTTGTCAGCCTTTCATATGTCCCTGCCGCCTTTGGCAAACAGACCCTATTCCTAGGTCCCTGGAATCTGAATGATGATGATATCACTTTAAGATCCTAATGGTTGCCATTTGTAAAGATTCAAAATGACTGTGCCCTTATTGTTGTTGTTATGTGCCATCGAGTCGGCCCTGACACATAGCGACCCCTCCTTGGGTTTCCAAGGCAGTATCACTACAGAAGTAGGATTACCCAACCTTCCTTCCGAGGAGTGGCTGGTTTGAACAGCCAGCCTTCTGGTTAGCAGTCAGGTGCCTCAGGCACTATGCTACCAGAGCTCCTACACTTTAAATATCCAAAATGGCCACCGCCTGTAAACATTCAAAATGACTGTACCCTCAGTCACTTTAAATATCCAAAATTGCCACCGCTTGTAAACATTCAAAATGGCTGTACCCTTGGTCACTTTAAATATCCAAAATGGCTGCTATATGTGAACAATGAAAATGGCTACACCCTCCGGACAGCAGAAAGTCAACAGCTCAGGTGGTCTCCCACCTTGCTGTTTCCCTTCCTAGTCATAGGCCACCAGAGCAGTTGTTTCTGTAGCCCTTGGTGACCAGGGCTCATCTTTTTAATGTCAATTCTCAGGTCCCAACACCACTTGGAACTATTCAAGCTGTTGGTCCCGTCAGAGTAGCTGACAGTCTGCAGCTCTCTCTGTACTCACTGCTTTTGTTTAGGTTTTTCCAGTAGTTGGTGCCTAATTCACTTCTGTATAGTTCCTTTTAAAGCTTAGGGCTCCAGGATTATCTTCTGTAACTCTGTCAATTGGTTTTTCTTTTTTTTGTTGAAGAGGGTCTGTGATGCTTATCTGCCTGTTCCTCCGTCTTACCGGAAGTCTCCTTTTTCTTTTTAAAGCATTTGCTTTATTGAAGAGCCTTATCCTAAAGACATTTTCTTTACATTCTGTATCTGAATTTTAGAATCTTATGGGGTTAATAGGAGTTCCTGGCTGGTGCAAATGGTTAAAGAGCTAGACTACTAACTGAAATGTTGGTGGTTCAAACCCATCCATACGCACCTTGGAAGATAGGCCTGGCAATCTGCTTCTTAAAAGTTCAAAGCCTTGAACACCCTGTGGGTCAGTTCTGCTCTGCACAGATGGTGTCACCATGAGTCAGAATTGATTTAAAGACAATGAACAACAAGCAAACCAAACCCATTGCCATCAACTCGATTCCAACTCACAGCAACTGCTATTGGGTTTCCAAGGCAGTAAATCTTTACGGAAGTAGATTGCCCAGTCTTCTACTGAGAGAGGTTAATACATGCCACCCCTTTCCCTCTTTTGGAGCCAATTGAGAAATATCAGATATATTGAGATCAAAATATCAGCAATTACTGAATAAAAAATTGGTTTGGTACAAGTGACTTTGATGTGCAACTCCAATGCACTTTGTGTAACCCTTGAATTGATTTACACAGGCAGTATAGGACGACTACTGGCAGCTCCTTAGCACCTGTCAGAAAACATTTTATATGAACTGTCTTTGCAGATATGTAGATTCAAAGGAGAACCAGAAAGAGCTGAAAAAGTGTATCTGTTAGTTCTCTCAAGTAGCATCTTCTCCAAAGGGAGGCGAAGAAGGATAGTGAGAGAAACCAGGAATATTATTCTAGCTGAAGTGCCTCCTCTTGAAAAATGCTATAAGCAAAGGAAATGAGGGTTCACATTCAACCTTGAGTAATGTTGTGAGTTTTCTCTTTTTTACTTAATAAATGCCCCTCCTCACACCATAAAGTGCTTTGTGAACAGCTCTTAAATATGAATTAAAGTTCCTATAAAAACAAATGAAAATTGTTTAGATTATCTAGTGCTGCTGTAATAGACATAATGGAAACAGATGGTTTTAACAAATGAATTTATTCTCTTATAATTTAGGAGGCTAAAAGTCCAAGTTCAAAATGCCCGCTCTAGGGTCTAGCTGAAGCACCCTCAACCTTGGGCTTCAGCTCTGCCTCTTGCTCCTAGCCCACTGGAGCTGGAGGCATCTCTTAACTCAGACGGAGCTACTGGCTGCTGAGGCTGACAAACCCAAGGTCAACAAGTGAAATGGCATAGTCCAAAAATTATCAAACAACACAGCAGGCCACTAGTTCAAGTCCAGAAACAGTCCCAAGATCAGCAGACAACATGACAGGCCACTCATTTATGATTTGGCCAAATGCAGGATCCATATGTGCTGAGAAGCTTAGAGACCTTTCTCAAAGCTGTCTTCTTATATACTGGAAGCAGATGCATCTCTAAGGCAGCTACTCAGCTGTTCCGTTAGATTCTACCATGGAGTTGATTACCAGTCTCATCATGGGGAATAACTACATGCCCAGCCACTCAAAACCAGGCCCAGTCAAGTTGATACACAACCTTAACAGTTCCACCCCTTGTCATCTTGGCAACTGTACGGGCCTCCTTCATTGGGTGCCTGAGCTTCCTAGTCCATCTAAGTGGTGACCTCACCCCCTTGGCCTGGGGGGCCTTGTTCCTCTATCCCTTGTGTGTGGCAGCCCTTCCCCCTCACTTTTGGGCAGCAGCTACAGCCCCATCCCATTGGCCTTCATGAACAACAGCCCAACACTCCAGAACCAAGTTGGTAAAGATCTGACTCTTTGAAACCTGGAAACACCCCCTGAGGCCACGGTCTTACCCTGTGAGGCTGAGGTAGCTCTGCTTCCCGTTTCCGTGATCTCTCAGCATCTGCCAATTAATGCCCGGAGGCAACCACTCCACCAGGAGCCTCCTACCCAGAGGCATTCAGCTTTCATCTCTGTGGGCTGGTAAGCCTGTCACTCTGTCTCATGCCGGTGTCTTGTCTCTGCTACTGCTGTCTCTCTGCTGGTCTTCCTGCCAGTTTCTCTGCCATGGTCTTAGCACAGAGATCTCAGGTCAAGGATTCACTCCACTCCTGTTTCCACATTTTAGGTATCTGTCAGAGCAACACCCCACTCTTCATACCAAGTTCTGTTTTAGTTATCTAGTGCTGGTATGGGTAGTGTAGTGCCTAAGGCACTAGACTGATAACCAGAAGAGTGGCAGTTCAAACCCACCAGCTGCTCTTCGGAAGGAGGGTTGGGCAAGGTACTTCTGTAGTGATACTGCCTCAGAAACCCAAGGAGGGGTCGCTATGAGTCGGGTCCTACTCCACAGCACATAACAACGACAACAACAATGCCAGTATAACAGATACACCATAAATGGATGGTTATCTACTGCTGCTATAACAGACATACCACAAAAGGGTGGTTTTAACAAACTGAAGTTTATTCTGTTACAGTTTAGGAGGCTAGAAGTCCAAGTTCAAATTGCCGACTCTAGTGGCTGGGTAAAGGCCCCTCAACCTTGACTCTGGGCTTTAGCTATGCCTCTTGCTTCTGGCCCACTGGAGCTGGAGGCATCTCTTAACTCAGGTAGCTGCTGGCTGCTGAGGCTGACAAACCCAAGGATGACAAGTAAAATGGCATAGTCCAAAGATTGTCAAGTTGACACACAACTTTAGCTGCCACAAAAACCATGTGATTTGTTTATCTATTTTATACATATATATCGAGGTTAAGAAATGGCAAATTGAAAATAGGAACCAGGTTCATTATGTATACGTATTGTATTATTAGGTGAAAATTCTGTGAGAACATTAGTTTGCAAACTTCTCCTGTGACTTATATATTCTTCAGTATCTGTCCATAAACTCTTTAAAAGTCTGAGTGAAACTGAGTGAAAAGTCTCATTGTCCACCAGTGTACTTTTTTCAAAGGCTCTTAGCAAAAAAGAGTAACTTTAAACTGAAGCCTGTTTTTTTATTATGTATTATTTATGACTATCCTTTTCTGTAGAATTACAGTTACTCTTCAGTGTGCTTCAGTGACAAGTAATATAGTAATGTAAACTTGTAAGTTTCAAGCCAGAAAAAAAAAATCTTTAACTTTGCTTATGGTCACATTTTGAGAAGCTTACTTTTAAAACTAGTTTCTATTGTACATAAGTAACTTTCACACTGATATTTATAATTAAGCCAAATATGTTTAATTCATTATATATTTTGGTTTTGAAATGGGTTTTTAGTGGTTTTAGTTTTCATTTTTGGTACTCATAGTTAAGAAAAATATTGTTATCAACTCTGTGAATAACATCTTTATATGTTACCTTCTTTATGTGTGTATATGTTAGATGGAAGGTAGTTCTCCAAAACATATCATCCAGATGACAGGATTTAAGATGGAAGAAAAGGAGGCTTTAAGCAAATTGCTCTTAAAACTGGATTGCACTTTTATTAAGAGTGAGGTAAGTAGGGAAACTTACAAAATATTCAGGGTATAGCTGAAAAATAATTAAAATACTAGTCTAAGAATAATAAAGTGGCTCCACGGTATATAAGAACAAAAAAGATGTATTATAAAAGATATCTTACTTTAGTAACATTTCTTCATATGGATTTTTCCCTGTAGAAATACAAAAATTGTACACATCTTATAGCTGAACGCCTGTGTAAGAGTGAAAAATTTTTAGCAGCTTGTGCAGCAGGTAAGTTTACTGTCCTGTCCTGAAAAAAAAATTGATTCATGTTAAAGAAAAAATACTGTTCTGAGTAAATTTAGACTCTAGAAAAGTAGCATGTTGTTGTGTCAAACATAAATGTGTTTTTCTGAAAATATTTGTGTGTGACATAATGAAAGTATTTTATTTGCTATTATTTTTCAGTAAAATTTTACAATTCATGAAAAATTATTAATAAAGACATTTTTTACAAATACTAACAGTACCAAGAATTTAGTGCCTCAGTGTTTTGTTTTGGTTTTTTTTTTTACTTTTTTTTTTTTTTTTAGGATTTGGGTGAAGATTTACAGAGTAAATTCACTTTTCATACAGCAGTTCACATATACTTTGTCTCATGTCATTGACCAAAATTTACAATGCAGCAGCTCCCCTCCCACTTCCTCCCCATAGTTACCTCCTCCCAGTGTCCATCCCTTCATACCCTTCTGCACCCTGAGCTGTCTCCCTGTGCATAAGCAGCCCTTCCTTCTCCCATGATTGTTCTCTCCAGGGCGTGTGTCTACTTGAGGGAAATGTTTAACTCACTTGCCTGTACTTTGTTTGGCTGGAAACCACAGTTGTGGGTTCAATTCCAGACCTGAAGGGCAGCTAGGGGCCATAGTCTCAGTGGTTACACCAAGTGCCTCAGTGTTTTATGTAGAGAAGAAAAAAAAAAAAAGAATTAAAAAGAAAAAATGTGGCACAAAATGCCCAAAACACAAGATTTTGTTGAAGCCTTGCCTATTCTCAAAAAAGTTCATTTTCTGTGATTTATTACTGGAAATAGACAGTGTTTTGTTTTGTCAGCTATCTCTCCACCCCCACTGCCTGCCTTCCCATTTATTCTATAGTACTATGAAGAAATGATCATCTGATTTTATTCTTTTAAGATATTAAATCCTGTCTCCCTTTGTTGCCATTCCTCTGTTGTTCTGTAGTATTCCTTCTATGTTTTTCTGTGCTGTGATTATTCTTGCAGTATCACTAGCTGTCCACTGATTGTGAAAACAAAACAATTTGTAAAAACATATTTAACTCAAGTGAATTTACTGTTTTTAGAATAACTTATCAGAAAAACAGTAAGTTTCATTATTACCCCAAAAAATGAATGCATTCATTGTCACTGCTGTTTACAAAAACTTTTGATGCCCCAATAAAGAAACCACAAAACAGTATTATTAATCCTGAAAATTCTCTAGCTTAGTTTTTGTGTTTTGTTTTAATAAGTTGTTTTTCCAAGTGTAACAATGCTGTGAACATGATTGGAAAAGTTTAATAGCAAAATGGAAAGAGTATAAATCAAACCAAAAATTGTGAAGAATAATTAATAACAATAAAGATTCAAGTAATGCTTCATTTTATTTTAGATTTTTAAAGTTTTTATTTATCTTTCAGCATCATTTAGGATTTGTTTTAATGGGAATGATTACATACAGTGTTCAGTGATGTTGTAGTATTCTGGCTCTCCAAAGATTTAGAAAATCTTTGTAGTATAAAAATAATGTTGTCAATTTAGTCTTATATTGAGAAAAGTTGAAATATTTTTGATCTTTGATCGTTATTGCATACCACTTATGAAAAGCAGCATTCTTTTGTGAATGACAATTCATTTGCTTTCTAGGAAAGTGGATACTAACTAAGGACTACGTAATTCATAGTGCCAAAAGTGGCAGATGGCTTGATGAAACAACTTACGAGTGGGGATATAAAATTGAAAAAGACTCCCATTATTCACCTCAAATGCAATCTGCACCTAAAAGATGGCGTGAAGAACTGAAACGCACTGGTGCTCCAGGAGCCTTCCACAGATGGAAAGTTGTCCTCCTTATTAGATCTGATAAACAAAGTAATTCTCTTGTAAGGTAGGATAAGACCTCATAAAAAATTGAAGTAATGAATGAGAAAACAATTTTGATTTGCATGTGAAAACATTTTTGGTTTGCATGAAATACCTTTTTATATTTCTTTGGCATTATTAATTAGTGCATGTGAGCCATACTGATTTACTCTTTGATCTCCTAGTTATGACATTGTGCTACTCACTTAAATGTATATGTCACTTGTTGTTGTTGTTGTTATGTGCCGTCAAGTCGGCCCTGACTCATAGCGACCCCTCCTTGGGTTTCCGAGGCAGTATCACTACGGAAGTAGGATTGCCCAACCTTGGAGCTCTGGTAGCATAGTGCCTAAGGCACTTGACTGCTAACCAGAAGGCTGGCGGTTCAAACCCACCAGCCACTCCTTGGAAGGAAGGTTGGGCAATCCTACTTCCGTAGTGATAACTGCCTCGGAAACCCAAGGAGGGGTCACTATGAGTCGGGGCCGACTCGACGGCAAGTAACAGCAGTATATGTCACTAATAGAACAAAATCTACTTTATTGTTTACTTTAGATGATTCTAATGAGCTCTATTTTGCCTCCCCACGTTATTTTTTTTTTTTGCCAAGCATAATAAATCAAGTAAAGTTGGTTTTAGTTTTGAAGTAGAGTATTATATCGTGACAGAAGTTTTCTTTTGGGTTTATATGGTACTGTCTTCATGATTCATACTTTTCCATCATAATTTCATTTTATTTTATCATTTACATCATATACTTGTTAATGGATAAACTCTTTTTGGACTGTCACTACTCTTTTGGAGGGTAAGGATTAAGAAGCTTTTTGTCATCTTTGCTGAAGTACAATTTATAGACAGTAAAATGTACCTGTATTAAGTTTAAGTGTATACTTTGAGTTTGGACTAATCTATACAGGTCAGTGTTATCCCTACTATAATCAAGATCTATAACATTTACATCCCACAGTGTTCGCTTGTGTCCTTGCACGTTTAATTCTGTACCACCAGCACCAAGTGATCACTGATTTCCTTTCTGTCACTATAGATTAGTCTTTTTTAGAGGTTCATGTAAATGGGATTGTATGTATACATTCCTTTGATGTAGTTTCATTTGCCAAGCATGATATTTTTGAGATTTATATATATTATTATGTGAATCAGTAGTTCATTTCTTTATATTGCTCAGTAGTATCCTACTGTAGCAATTTGTTTATTTGCCTATAGATGGACATTTGGGTTGTTGCCCATTTTTGCAAAACTGAATAAAATTGCTGAGAACATTTGAGGGTACATTTTCATATGGACATATTTTCATTTCTCTTGGGTAATTGTATAGGGATGAAGTTGCTGGCTCAGATGGCAAGTGTATGTTTAACATAAGAAAGTGCCAAACTCAAAAAAAAAAAAGGTGGGGACCAGGTTTGCTGGTCCAGTGGAGCCTGGTGTAACCACTGAGACTATGGCCCCTAGCTGCCCTTCAGATCTGGAATTCAACCCACAACTGTGGTTTCCAGCCAAACAAAGTACAGGCATGTGAGTTAAACATTTCCCTCAAGTAGACACACGCCCTGGAGAGAACAATCATGGGAGAAGGAAGGGCTGCTTATGCACAGGGAGATAGCTCAGGGTGCAGAAGAGTATGAAGGGATGGACATTGGGAGGAGGTAACTATGGGGAGGAAGTGGGAGGGGAGCTGCTGCGTTGTAAATTTTGGTCAATGTCATGAGACAAAGTATATGTGAACTGCTGTATGAAAAGTGAATTTACTCTGTAAATCTTCACCCAAATCCTAATAAAAAAAAAAAAAAGAAAAACACACACACAAAAAAAAAAAAGAAAGTGCCAAACTATTTTCCAAAGTAGTTGAACTTTTTACTTCCTCATTAGCAATGTATGAGACTTCAGTTGTCTGCACTTAGTTAAGCATTATTGTAGAAAATGAATCAACCGTATATGTGTGGTCTATTTCTGACTTTTCTATCCTGTTTTTGATCCATATATCTACCTTATGCCAATGTCACACTTTTTTCATTATTGTAGCTTTACAGTGCGTTGTGAAATCATGTGTGTGCCCTTCAACTTAGTCATTTTCAAAATTATTTTAACTATTCTTTATCCTTGTACTTTCACATACAATTTAGAATCTGTTCATTAATTTCTACAGAAAAGTATGCTAGGATTATTGGGATTGTGTTTAATCTGTTTGTCAGTTTAGGGGGAATTGAGGAAAATACTGAGTTTTAACAGTGAACTTTGTATCTCGGTTTATTTAGGTCTTCATTTTTGTCATTAATGTTTGTGGATTTCATTGTATATATCTTGCACATACTTTGCTAAATTTATCCCTAGAAATTTTCTTTTTTGAGATGCTAATCTAAATGTAAGGAGCTCTGGTGGTGCTGTGGTTAAATCATTGACCTGCTAACCAGAAGATCAGCAGTTGAAACCCACTAGCTGCTCCATGGGAGAAGGATAAGACAGTCTACTTCCATAAAGATTTACAGACTTGGAAACCCTACTCTGTCCTATAGGGTCACTATGAGTCAGAATCAACTTGATGGCAGTGGATTTGGGTTTTGGCTATTATAAATATATTCATCTGAACATTTTTATCGGTGTCTGTTGTGATAATTGACTTCTCTTCTTTATTCTGTTAATATGGTGAATTATATTAATTGATTGTAAATGTTAAACCAAATTTGTATTCCTTAAATAAACTCTACTTTATCGTAGTATGTTATCCATTTTTAATGTCTTGCTGGATTCTCTTTGCAAATATTTTGTTAAGCATTTTTGAATCCTCAACCTGAAAAAGGGTATCTGTGAAAAAATCTAAACCTACTATCTTATAATGGTAAAAGATATTTTTCCCCTTATGATGATCAGAACAAGGCAAAGATGCTCTCTCTGACTGTTTCTCTTATAATGAGGTACTACTGTTTGTTGCTTTGAGTCAATTCTGACTGGTGGTATCTCTGTGTGTTACAAAGTAGAACTGCTCCATATGATTTTTTACTCATCTTTATAGAGCCTGATTGCCACCTGTCTTCCAAGGTGCCAGTGGGTGCGTTTGAACTGCTGACCTTTAGGTTAGTAGTTTAATACAAACTTGTGCCAACCAAGGACCATGTACTGAGGTGGTTGTTGTTGTTGTTGTTATGTGCCATCAAGTCGGACCCAACTCATAGCGACCCCTCCTTGGGTTGCTGAGGCAGTATCACTATGGAAGTAGATTGCCCCATCTTCCTTCCGAGGAGTGACTGGTGGATTTGAACCGCCAGCCTTCTGGTTAGCAGTCAAGTGCCTTAGGCACTATGCTACCAGATTAGCAAGTGCAAAAAGGCAAAGAAAAGAAATAAAAGACAAACAATTGGGGAGGGGGAAGTAAAGCTAATTGTCTCTATTTCCAAAAGATATGATCTTGTACTAAAAATTTACAAACACGAGGAAAAAAAAAAGCTTCAAATACTAATTTAATTTAGCAAGGCTACAGGATAACAGATCAATACACAGAACTTAATTGTATTTCTCTATGCTAGCAATAACAAATTGGGAATTGGAATTTTAAAAAGCAATACCATTTTTCAGTTTCATAAATGTTCACTATTGTTTGTCCATTTTTTTTAATTGATTTCTGCACCTGAATTTATTCCTTTCTTCTTGGCCTAAATTTGTTTTATTTCTTCTAGATCCCTAAAATTAAACCTTTCCTCTTTTCTAATATCAGTACCCCCTAACCACTACTTTATCAAATCCCTCCATTTTTTGGATTAGTTGTGTTTGCATTTTCATTCTATTCATAGTATTTTTAAATTTCTCTTTTGATTTGTCACATTGCTTACATAAAAGTTAAAACATTTGTGGATTTTCCAAGTATCTTTCTGCTGTGGATTTCTAGTTTAATTATGTTTGGTCAGAGAGCATACTTTGTGTCATTTCAGTCTTTTTAAATTTGTTTAGATATATTGGCTGGCCCAGAATATGGTCTGAGTGAATGATCCATGTGTACTTGAAAAAAGAGTATATTCTGCTGTTGGGTCAGGTACTCTATGTATGTTATTTAAATCTAGATGTTTGGTAATGCTTTTAGTCTTCTACATCCTTGCTGATTTTCTATATACTTGTTCCACCAGTTATTGATAGAGGAATTTTGAATTTTCTAATTATGATAGTGATTTTACCTATTTTTCCTTTCAGTTCTTTGACTGGAAATTAATTTATTTGGTTAACTTGTGACCCCAGCTCTCTAATGGGCTCAAGAAAATAATGATTTGGGAGATTATTTGTCTTTTTCTTATTGTTAACTGCTAGCGTAAATCTCTTGTGCCTTTCTAAATCCTGAGCAGAACCAGAAAGCTCATGAAACTTTTAGGATATGTGTGTCTATATATATGTCTTCTGAAGGAGCTCTGGTGGTATAGTTATTAAGGCATTTGGCTGCTAACCAAAAGGTTGGTGGTTCAAACCCACCAGCCACTCCACAGAAGAAAGGTGGGGCAGTCTGCTTACTCAAAGATTTGCAGCCTTGAGGGTCCCTGTAAGTTGGAATCGACTTGAAAGTAGTAAGTTCGTTTTTTGGTTTTGTATGTTTTCTGAGTCTAAATGTGAAATGTATTTCTTTATGTGAATAAAGGTTAAACTTTTTTGAAAGCTAATTTCTTAGAAGAGGGTTGGCAACTGGTTCCATTTTTGTGGTCTAGAATGCTCCCATTGTAGTTATGTTGTCTTCCAAGGTAATTGTTTCCTTAGGATTCCTTCAGTGTTCTTTTGGCTTAGTGAGGTGACTTTTTCTTAGGGAATAATATAATATTTTTGGTTCATAGTTTTTAGTAGTCTTTCCCATATCAAGAAATGAGTGGATAGAAAGAATAGCATGATTTCTTAAGCATCTGGTCTGTACACCTTATAATTTAAGAAGTTACTGTAATAATTATTCTCGATGGTACTCAGCTTGAAGGGATCAATTTTTTTCAGAAAGTTCTTGTACATTTGGTGTCTTATTTCCCTAGGCTGCCCAAACAAAATTCCACAAAGTGGGTGACTTTAAGGAATAGAAATTTATTGTTTCATAGTTTGGGATTCTAGGAGTCTAAATCAGAGCATCACCTCCAGAGGATGATCCCTCCTTGTCAGTAGCCATGGATGTTCCTTGGCATACCTTGATTTGTAGAATGGTCCCTCACATGATCTCTTCCCCTTGTGTGTGTCTCCATCCATATTTGTTTTCTTGACTTTTTTATAAGACACTTAGATTTGGGTTAGGCCTTGATGGCGTAGTGCCTAAGGCATCTGCCTGCTAACCAGGAGGCTGGCGGTTCAAACCCACCAACCACTCCTCGGAAGGAAGGTGGGGCAATCTACTTCCGTACTGATATGCTTTGGAAACCCAAGGAGAAGGAATCACTGAGTAGCAAACAACTCAGCGGCAGTGAGTTTGGTTTTTTGGTTTTGGTTTACTCTGGTATGGCTTCCTTAATAAAACAAAAGAAAAACTGCTTTCCAAACAGGGTCCTATTAACAGTACAGGGGTTAGGACTTCAGCATAACTTTTGGGGGACTGCAGTTCAATCAATATATCTAGGAAGTAATTGATTCAGATAATTTGACTGCTTTTTATATATTTACATTTTTATTCAGAGTTTTAGAGGCTGGAAAGGCGAATATTATTTTACCAAAAAGTTCAAAAAGTGGAATAACTCATGTGATTGCCAGTAACGCAAGAATCAAGGCTGAGAAAGAAAAAGATAACTTTCAGGCTCCATTTTATCCAATTCAATATCTGGGAGATTTTCTTTTAGAAGTAAGTAAAATAAATAGTAAGTAATTTTTAAATGTCTATTTTATAAAATACAAATAGTAAGACATATGTTTAAAACTAAATTATGTTCTAAATTTCAAAAATGCAGGTAGTCCCTGACTTATGACAAGGTTCTGTTCCTATGACTCTGTTGTTAAGTTGGTTCCTATGTAAGTAGGAATACTTAATGTAAGTAAGTGAAATACCTCTTTTTTTTCCATAGCCTGCCATACAGCAGTGTTTTAAACAGTAAATCATAACATTGAACATCTGCCAGTGAACATTTAAGAATGATAACATCAGCAAGTTGCTCACTACAACATTGCATGTGGTACATAATACTTATGATACGATGTACCAGAAAAAAAAAAGACAGTTATTAGGTGTGGTCCATTGTAACTCAAGTATGTCCTGTGTCAAGGACTACTTGTATTGTTATTGGAAGTAATTATAGTAACACATTTTAAGGTAACTTATCAGTTATTTAAATATTTGAGAATAATTCTTACATATTTGAAAGAAGGTGTGGTGTTTTCAGTTTAGTGATGTATACTACGAAATAATTTGAAATATTTTATTATAAATCAGTAAAATAGTAGCCTGTAGTATCATATGAGAGTTTTTGTATTCTTATTAAGTATTTTTCAAGTTAATACAGAAATTATGAAAGACCTTTGAGTCTTCCAAGAATAGATATAATATATTACTCTATGTATCTGCCTTTTTCTACAGAGTAGCAGCAATATAGATTGGAAATTTTATCTTAGTTACAAGGGATAGATCTGTTTGGTCTATGGGTAAGCTCATTGCCTTTGACTGTGATTGGTCTAGCAATGAACATGTGAACCAATTCTGATCAGTGAGGTATGTGAGAGCTTCTAGAAATTTTTTCCTCACTCTGAAAGAAGAGCCACTGGAAGCCTGGTTCCTACTAGATGTGAACACAGAAAAATGTAGTCTGAATTATTGCTTGCTACTGTTCTTTGAATATGAGGGAAACTAGCCTTAAAATGAAGCCAACCATTTGGACAGCAAAATGCAGTAACAGAATCTGGACCTTTGTTGACATAATTTGATTGCTAGATTAACCAGCCTGAAGCACTAAATGATATTGTCATTCAGTGAGCTGATATATTTCTATGTTGTTAAAGTTAATTTGAATTGGTTTTTTATTGCTTGCACCCAGAAGCTTCCTGATACACTTCTCTAAGCAATTCACATATAGTATTAACTGTCAACAGAATGAAAGCCATTCTTAACTAGATTAATAAAGATAAATGTATTTTCCTTTTTCTGTGGAAAAAATGGCAAAAGCGTAATCTATTCACAATCTTATTTTGCAATAATATGACAACATTTAGATTCAGCTGCTAAAATATTGAAAGGCAGCAATAGTATTATCAGTCAAAAATAGCAGATCTCTATATTTGGCTTTACAATATATTTTTATTTATATTTTTATGTTATATTTTAAGTACTGGATCAGACAGCTGTAGTTCATAACCATTCAGTCCAAGGAAGGCATATGATGATGATTTTTGAGGAAAAAATAGAAATTTCTTACATTTTCTTCTACCACTGTGCCCTCTAAGTGCCCTCTAATAGTAGCTGTGAAAATTGACTGAGTTAAAAGAAAATGATTAATTGTTTTGTTTTTTCAAAACATTTTAATTGATATTTACTTTTCGGAAAGCTTCTTAGTAACAGAATCAGAAATCTTTTTAGTTCAGGTTTACAGATTAAAGATTAATGTTGTATGAGGCACTATGCTCTGTACTGTTTTGTTGTTAGGTGCCATCAAGTCAATTTCAACTCAGCAACTATGTGATAGAGCAGAACTGCCCCATAAGGTTTTCTAGGCTGTAATCTTTATGGCAGCAGATGGCCTGGTCTGTCTTCTGAGTTGCTGCTGGGTAGGTTGGAACCAATAACCTTTTAGTTACCAGTCAAGCGCTTAATCATTGTGCGAGCAGGGCTCCCTATACTATGCATTAGGTGTACTAAGACCACATTCTAGACTTCAAGGTGCTTAATATTTAGTGGTGCAGACAAGATATGAAAACCAGTATTACAGAAACCATTGATAAAACTATATGCAAGGTGTAGAAATACAAAGGAACAATTACTAACTTATTTCGGTTGCTTGGCTCAAGGAAGGCTTCATGAAGAAGAGCGCACTTAGGAATACAGACATGCCTCATATTGCTCTTCATTATGTTGCACTTCATAGATAGCACATTTCTTACAAATTGAAGGTTTGCAGCAACCCTGTGTTGAGCAAATCTATTGGCACCATTTTTCCAACAATATGTGCTTATTTTGTGTCACTGTGTCACATTTTTTTTAATTCTCGCAATATTTCAAACCTTTTCATTGTAAGGTTGTACACTTAATAGACTATAGTATAATGTAACATAACTTTTATATGCACTGGAAAACTAAAAAATTCACGTGGCTCGCTCTATTGCAACATTCCCTTTATTACAGTGATCTGGAACTGAATCTGCATTATCAAGGTTTGCCTGTATTGAAAAATTTCTTTCAGCAGTCTGCTAAGAAAAGGAAAGAAAATGTACTACAGAAAAGTCTTACGTAAATGTAGTAGGAATAACAGAAAAACATAGGCTTTTGAGCCAGATCAACTGATTTGAGACCCAGAGTTATAATTAGTTCTGTAATCATAGGGAAGTAATTTCTCATGTGCCTTAGTTTCTTCCTTGTAAAATGTAGAAGCTAATAATTACCTTACTTGGTTGTTGCAAGATTTATTATATCTACTCTGAACTAATGTGTTTTTTAAGTATGTGCTATGTGCCTCACCCTATGCTAAGTATTTCACATACGGTCTTATTTAAACCTCTGTGTGGAGCATAGTATATGGCCCAATTTTTATAGTTAGTGAAATGTGGTACAAATGACATTAAATATAATGTTCTCAAGGTCCCTCAGTTTATTTGCATCAGAGCAAAAATTTAAGCCCAATCTCTCTAAATATTAAGGCTTCTCTCGAATTTCCTTCTCCATATCCCTTTCCTTCTCTCCATTTTGGGTGTTATCAGGTTTTCCTGATACTCATCTACTCTCTCTCTGGGTTGTTAAGAAATACTTCATGCCATGAACTAGTGGTTAATTACAGAATTGTGAGATAACATTTAAGAATCAGGATGTAAGTATAAGTTAGGTGTCAAGTAGCACTCAAAAGACTCTTGTTCTTGACTTCTCTGATCTGCTTATGAGTCCCATAACCTACTATCATGAGTTCATTCAAGTTGTATGGCAAATGGCATAACTGAATGCAGGAATAAGGCTTAATGCCCAGAGTATATCTATAAGACAGAATCAACTTAACAGCAAGTAACAACAGTCCAGGAGAGGAAATGAACATATGAATTGGAAGCCAAGCCAATTCTCATAGCCCTACTGTGTTATCCTGCTCCTAGATAATAGAATAATTTTCTGAATAAGTAGACTTTTGGTTATCCATTTGGAACATAGCACTACAGTCTATGAAATATGCTAGATATGCCCAGCTTTCCTAGATCATACAGGGAGACAAAATACCTAACACAGTGTTCAGTACATACTTGGCACTAACTAATTTACTTAAAATAGGGAATAAAAATGAATATAAATAAATAAAAAATGCTATAACATAAAGTAGCCAACTGGAGAATATTATATGTTGATCATTGGTTTAGCTCTCTAGAGTATAAATTATTTTACTTTGAAAATATCACAAACGTCATAATTTATCAAGTTATTTTTTTACATAGTTAACTTATGTAGGGTACTTGTATCCTACATCCTGTTTCACAGACAGATATATAGAAACTAAAATATTTTATAAATAAGTATATTCAAAATTGTTGTTGTTGTGTGCTATCAGGTCTGTTTTCAACTCATATATGACAAAATTAAACTGCCCCATAGGATTTTCTAGGCTGTAATCTTTACAGGCGCAGATTGTAGATCTTCCGTTGATGTGCTCAGTGGGTTGGACCCACCAGCCTTTTGGTTAGCAAACTTAATCAGCTATTGCACCAGCAAGGCTCCTTATATTCAGGATTTGACGGAAATGTATTTTGCATTAGAAAGCTATATTTTCTTACCTAGTTACTAAAGATAATGGTATTTTCTTTTTTTACATATTCTGTGTAATTAAAATCTAAATGGGATTGCTCTATCCTGTGCCTTAGATATTACATGGTAATCTGGACCTATGGATTTATCTTCCTGTTGTCAGTCATTTGAAATTTAAAACCAGAAACTCATCCTGAAAGTTGTCCTTAACAAGAATTGTTTGTACATTCAGAGTAATTCTTCCTTTGATGGCAAGGAATAGAAAGGAAGAAATGAATGTATTTTTTTCAGTTTTCAATTTCACATTCTGAGTAGTTGAAAGAGAAATTCAATCACCTGCTCACAGGGATTGTTCTTTAGCTGCAGAATTGCAGCCTGCTAAACCCCAAACCAAAACTACTGCCATTAAATTGATTCTGACTTACAGTGACCCTTTAGGACAAAGTAGAACCGCCTCATAGCATTTCCAAGGCTGCACATCTACAGAAGCAAACTGCCTCATCTTTCTCCGACAGAGTGGCTGGTGGGTTTGAACTGCCCCCCCTTTTGGTCAGCACCCGAATGCCTTAACTGCTGCACCACCAGAGCTCCTGTACCCTGCTAAACCAAAAACCAAACCAAATCCACTGCCGTTGAGTAGATTCTGACTCATAGTGACCCTCATTGAGTTTCCAGGGCAGCAAATCTTTACAGAAATAAATTGCCTCATCTTCTTCTTGCAGAGTAGCTGGTGGGTTTGAACCTCCGACCTTCTGGTTGGCAGCCAAATGCCTTACCCACTATGCCACTAGAGCTCCTCGCAGCTTGCTATAGGGCCCTCATAATCCATATTGGAAGCTGGAACAGGTGAAAGGGAACAACTAGAGATTGTACTATAGGAATTACCACATTTTGGCTTTTTGTTAATTGTTCTTACAAGGACAGTGATTCTCCAGGTTCGTTGTGTAAGGGTAATGAGTCTCTGAACACTTTTTATAAGAACATTTTGGGAATTGTCATAATTTCACCTTTGACTCCCAACTCTATTACTGAGTTTCTGTAATTACTCATCTAGGTATACATGTGAGTATCTTTGCTTATTATTGGTAGGTGGTTCATAAGTTCAGTTTGGATTTCCTGGAAAAAGAAATTGAAGTGCTTGCGATAAGAGTTAAAACCAAACCAAACTCAGTGTCATCAAGTCAATTCCGACTCATAGAGATGCCCATTGGGTTTCCAAGGCTGTAAATCTTTACAGAAGCAGATTACTCCATCATTCTTCCGTGGAGCAGCTAGTGGGTTTGAACCACCAGCCTTTTGGTTAGCAGCCAGATACCTTAACCACTATACCACCAAAGCTCCTTAGATAAAAGTTAGGCAAAGATAATTGTTTATTGCTATCCAAGTAAAATAAGAACCGTGCATTCACTATTACTTCTTTTTTTCTTTTCTGTGTTTGATATACTTCCAACTGAAAAGTCTTATCAGTAAAAACCAGAAAAATAAGCCAAGAGGTAATCTGCCCATAATCAGATTTTTTTAAAATCTAGAATATTGCTTTCATTTGGACAAGGATTAGATAAAATTTTTTTTTCTTCTTGGTTATTCTTAAAAAAGATTAATTGTTAATAGATCAGCAAAGTATTAGCTATTCTTGAAATATGTGGAAATCATTTTACCAGTGTTTATAATCTTTTGATTTAGGAGGGTATATTTTTCCTACTTGTTTGACTAACAAAGTAGCATATTTTTACATATATAACATATACGTTAACAATTTTTTTTTTTTTGCCAACCATACCTTCCCCCCAAGGTAGGCATGCTATATCCATTTTTTACAGCAAAACATGGTGTAGCATTCTCACAAAACTACCTTGGATGGGAAGGTGCAGTTGACAGAAAAAAAAAAGTGCAACATGCCCATTATTTGTATAAAAATAAGAATAAAGTATTATATGATTATAGATAAAGTTGAATACAATAAGAAGTACATAATGTTGAAATTATCCTTAATTGTCTAAACCATTTTTACATACATACAGAACAAAATTCAGCATGATGAAGTTTGCCAAACCAATTCTGTTTGGACTAAACATAGTCATCAAGAAAAAAACAAAGATTCCAGGAAGGATATGCGATTTGTTGAAATGAAAGATGCCTTAAGAGAAACCATATGTAGAAGCAAGGTAAAATTTACAGACTGAAAAAATATGTTTCTGGTTCTTCTTACAAAATTATTTGAAAAGCATCTTATATGGTAGAAATAATAGGAACTATAGAATCAGAGAGCTGGTATTTGAACTCAGCTGTGCATTTTATAGTCTGTGACTTGCACAAATTAGGAAGTTGCATTATGTCTCTTGTTCAGAACTTTTGGTGAAATGGAGTTTCTAATACACAGCATGTTCTCAGTACATGATAATTGTTTTAAAATTTCTCTATATGTTTAATATGATATGCATGTCTTATGAAACATTTTTCTTATCTGTCAGCAATATGCATATCCATAATTCAGTCTAATTATATTACCTGCATTTAGGATGAATCAAAATTAATTATAAACAAATGAATTCTATTTTTATTAAAACCAAAAAAACCAAACTCACTGCTCTTGAGTCAGATTCGACTCCCAGCAACCTCTCCTTGGGTTTCTGAGGCAGTATCACTATGGAAGTAGATTGCCCAACCTTCCTTCCAGGAGTGGCTGGTGGGTTTGAACTGCCAGCCTTCTGGTTAGCAGTCAAATGCCTTAGGCACTACACCACCAGAGTTCTGGACAGAAAAACCCAGGAAGGAACTTTGAACTTGGAGCAATGCAAAAAAGTACCTCCAGAAAGCATTTATGTGGTTCAAGTAAAATTTTTCAAACAGTAATAGCAGCCAAAAAAAAGGCAATATTACTTCTACCCTGAAAAAGCTAATGTTCAGTCTTGTTCAATGTCATATCATTGTTTTATAAAGCAGCCTCTTTGATTACTGTATCAAATTCTCCTTTGCCTAATAATTATCATTACTTAGCAGCTAGTCAGCAACAAATGACAACAACAGTTTAAAATATTTTTATATGTGACTGAAAAGAAATTCAAAATAAAATTCTGTTTTCACTGAACTTATCAAAAATTTTGCAAGGAGCATTTTTACAATAATTTGTAAGTTTTTAAACTGAATAGTACCTTAAAAAAAGCATATATGGAGAGATTAGGTAAAATTTATCAGAGCTTAAGATATTTTTGCATTCTTTTTTTTCTGGCTCTTCCAATGTACAGTTGATTATTATGTGACTTATAAGATTACTTTCTGTGATTAACCACATGTACATAAGAGGCTTCTTGACTTAATATGCTTGCTAAAATATGCCTTGAAAATCTTGAGATCTTCTCATCCACAGTGTATTTTTATATAAAGAAAATAATGTAAAATAATGGTATTTTTATTAAAATAACCTAAGTTTTGACTGAACATTGGGAAAAAATAAGAAAGAATTTCATGAAAGATATGGAAATTATTAAAATTAAGAGGAAATACATAGAATTCAGACAGAAATTTTTTTCTTTTTAATTACTTTTTTTGTGATTAATTTCTTAATATACGGAATAAATAATATGATTTGTAATACTACTTGCTGTATTTAATATTATTGTACCTATATCCTATAAAAATACTATCTTAAATGTTTTGTTTGAAATACCTAATAATGGCAAAATGCAATACTACATCTTAAATTATTTTTACATATATTTGAAAAAATAATGAAGGAAAATTACATTCTCTTTTGACTTAGGGGAAAAGATAAATAGGGATACCAAGAAACATTAAGTTAAGAAATGAAAATACCTAATTTAAGTGTACATATAAATATGACATACAATTTTGTAAGTTGAACCATCTGCATTTCTCCACATTGTCCAAGATATAATATAATATACAAGGCTTTACTATATTTACTACCATGTATGTCTTATAATACCTACCTTCTTGAGAGGATCTTTCTACTGTGACTTATATTTGCTGTATTGAGGCTACATTTAAGCTACTTTCTAACTAAAGTGTTTTTATAATCATGCAGAAAGAAATGCAAAATCATGATGAAGGTTTTAATATTAGTTCTGTATTTACTGAACATCACAAAAAAGAACAATTCAGAGATTCAAGTAAAGATTCAAAATTTGTTAAAATGAGAAATACCCTAGGAAGGCACACATACAGAAATCAGGTAATAAAACTTTTTAATTTAAAAATAATTTATTTAGATTTTAAAGCTCCTTTCTAAATTTATCAGCTATGTCATTCATGAAATTATTTCTTCTGAAATATACTAAAGTGTTTTTAAAACCATGAGTAAACAGTTTAAAAAAGAATTAAGAAATGGGTGTTTATGTAACTATCAGCCAGAATGAGACATAGAACATTACTGGTTCTTTAACAACGGTATGGTGTTTCCCAACCGCATTTCCCTTATTCCCTCTTACCCAGAAACATTCTCTATCTTGGAATTTGTGTTAATTATTTTCTTGCTTTTCAGTATTGTTTTACCAGTTATGTATACATCCCTAACAATATATGCTTAGGTTTGCTATTCCTGAACTTCCTGAGTTTGTACTATTTGTAGTCTTTTGTGACTTGGTTTTTCTTCTGTTATATGTAATGTTTCATTGTATGACCATGCCATAATAGTATATTTTATACCTTTTACTATTGATAAACATTTGAGTTTATTCTTGTTTGTTTGTTTGGATTGTGCAATTATGAACAATTCTTCTATGAACAGCAGGCACATTACCTTGATGATTTTTGGTGTCTGTGTTTAAGAGTTTCTGTAGCACACTAGGTGCATAATTGCTGTCGGAAGGACTGTGTATGTTCACCTGTGCTAAGCAATGCCCAAGTGTTGTCCAAAATTTGTAACCGCTCAATAATGGATGAGATTTTCTATTGTATGTAGCTCTACTAATTTTTATAGTAGTACACATGTATTGTAAGTCAGACACTTTTTGAGTTGATTGGGATGTCCTGACATTTATGTTGAGAATTGTTTAACTGTGGTCTAAATACCTGCAGAAGGAAGTTAAGAGAAATTACGAAGATATTCGAAGAAGTTATACTTTGAAGAAAAAACGCAAAAAAGAGAAAGATTCAAGGAAAGATGCTGAACGTGACAAAATTAAAAGTACCTTAAGAAAGCACATATATAGAGATCAGGTAAACCTTTATAAACTAAATATGTAGTTTAATTTTTATGACTACTTACTGTGTTAAATGTAACCTGCATGTCTTATGAAAAATATTTGTTTGTTGATCTAGCATGCTATTCATAGTTTATATGTTTATATAGTTTATATTTGGGAGCTCTGGTAGCATAGTGCCTAAGACATTTGTCTGCCAACCAGAAGGGTGGCAATTCAAACCCACCAGCCACTCCTTGGAAGGAAGATTGGGCAATCTATTTCCAAAGAGATACACCCTGGGAAACCCAAAGACGGGTCACTATGAGTCAGTTCTGACTCGACGGCACATAACAACAAGAAGTTTAGTCCATAGTGAAAAATATTTTTACATGCATTAACAAAGAATTTTGAGTTAATGATCATAATGTTGAAATAACTTTATTTTGTATGAATGTACAAAAAAGGAAAAAACAAGGGGCCAAATTTTTTTAAGTGGAAAATACCTTAAGAATGCATATATAGGAGGCGGGGCAAGATGGCGGACTAGGCAGAAGGATTGCACAGACCCTCTTCAACAAAGAAAAGGGAAACCAATTAACACAGACACAGA
>NW_006921680.1:5989260-5990812 GCF_000298275.1 Orycteropus afer afer | reverse complement strand
AAAAAAAAAAAAAGAATGCATATATATGTAGATTACATATTACATAGTAACCTAAATTTCTAGTTTTATCTTGTTCTTCCTTCATATAATAAAAGCCATATTTAATAAGATAAAAAAAAAAAAACCTCACTGCCGTTGAGTCGTCTCCAACTCATAGTGACTCTCTTTGGGTTTCTGAGGCGGTATCTGTATGGAAGTAGATTGCCCAATCTTCCTTCCAAGGAGTGGCTGGTGGGTTTGAACCTCTAGCCTTCTGGTTAACAGATAGATGCCTTAAGTAGTACGCCAGCCTGTCTTTTAAATTGGATCCTTCTTGAGTTACTTTTTCTTAGAGTATGACTTCATTTTATCATTTTAACCTATATGCATGTATTCAGAAGGACCTTGAGAAAAATAATAGATGTAGTTAAATGAATCTTATTTTGTGTGAACACAATGATAAATAGAAAAAGAGATTCCAGTAAAGATTTGGAATAAGTTAAAATGAAAAGTACCTTAAGAAAGTGCATATGTAAACATAAAGTAATACTTTCCAAATTAAATGTTTGCTTTTTTCCTCCCTTTTCTTTCACTATACAAATCTTGATCTAATATAATTTATGAAGATATTTCCTGTAGTTAGCATTGTGTAAATGTGTATCTTGTGTTATATTGTTCATTGTGATATTTATCATTTGTGTTGACATTATCTTTAGTACATTTTCTAAAGTTCTTTTACATGTATACAGAAAGAAGTGAAGAATTCCGTTTTTGCTCATTGTACCAAAAATGTAGAAACAAAACTTACCAGGACTGATGTTGAAATTCTGGAAGTGAAAAATGCCTTACAGAAGCACATATATAGAGCTCAGGTAAAATTAGACATAGTAAAACTTTTGTATAATTTCCTGTCCTTTCCTAATGTAACCAAAGTATAATACAATGTGTATGTATGATTCCTTACTATACTTAACATGTCTTTAAAATAATGTTCTTAGTTCATTAATTTGTTGTGAACACTTACATATTTGCATATTTTGTGAATTCATTTTATTTTCACAGACATTGTCTTTAGCTTGTATATTGAGAAGAGGTTGTATCTTATGTCAAATTTAATAATTGAAATGTGTGACTTTTAATACTAGGTGTCAATCATTAGTATATTTTCTTAATATCAGACTTTCAAAGCTTACTGTGGCACTTAGAAGTTGTTTCTGAAAGATTTCATTTATAGAATATCTTGTAGATAATCAGTGACCTGGGTTGCATCTGATAATGCACAGTGGAACTGAGTTTATGCTTCCATACAGGTTGAATTCATCAAGCAAATGTTTATTCGGACAGACTATCTTGAATTTTAAGTATCTACTTTAAAATTAAAAATTACCTGATTATTAAACACTTTATGAATTACAAGATAAGATAACACAGGGATTATCCTTGAATATCAATTTTTAATTATGTATTTCTACTTTTATGTGATGTGTCTTTTTTAGACACAGTGTATGCATTTGTAAAGAATTTGTAGTTGATAGGACTTTAAGGCTGGGTTTTAAGACCATTTAAATTATTT
>NW_006921680.1:5958224-5989010 GCF_000298275.1 Orycteropus afer afer | reverse complement strand
TGTCACTGAGTTTGGGTTTGGTGTGATTTTTTATGATACAGACATCTAAGACTCTTAGTTACATAATAAAAATATTAAATCAATTTAGGCAGTAACTTCCTTTGTAAACTAAGGTCACATGCTGAAACACGTTTTAAAGAAGTAAGATAACTGAAGACTGCTGCCAATAATAGCGATAAGCCTTCAGTATAGAGCATAATCCTTAGGAAATTCTTGTTGTCACATAAGAGATAAATGTAGCCTGAAGTTAATAGTCTGATTTTTTTTTTGGAGGAGGGGAGATTACTTTCTTGCTGGAAATATATATCAGCAATTGTTTCTAGGAACTTTTGTTTTGTGCTAATCTGACAGGTTAAAAAAAAATGGAGGGTTAGCATTTCCCTTTATTCATGTCCAGAATTTCCCTGGTGGCTAGTCTTGCTTATTTTTCTAGAAACAGTTTAACTAGTTCCAAAAGGAATCATGATGATAGTTTTGTCATTGTTATTAAGTATTGTCGAGTCATTTCTGACTTGGCAAACCTGTGTGTAATAGAACAAAACAGCAACCATTCCTCTTTCATCCTCACAGTAGTTGCTATGTTTGAGCCCATTGTTGTAGCCATTATATCAGTCCATCTCATTGAGGATCTTCCTCTTTTTCACTGACCCTCTATGTTACCAAGCATGATGTCCTTTTCCAGGGATTGGCCCTTCCTGATAATGTGTCTGGAGGATGTGAGGTGCAGTCTCATTATCCTCACTTGTAAGGAACTTCTGGCTATACTTCCTCCAAGACAGAATTGTTCATTCTTCTGGCAGTCCCCATGATATGTTCCATGATATATTCAGTATTCTTCACCAATACCAAAATTCATATATATCAGTTCTTCTTCAGTCTCTTTTATTCATTGTCCAGCTTTCATATCACATGCATATGAGGTGATAGAAAATAATATGGCTTGAGTCAGGTGCACCTTAGCTCTCAAAATGATAGCTTTGCTTTTTAACACTTTAAAGAAGTCTCTTGCAGCAGATTTGCTTAATCCAATATGTCTTTTATTTTCTTCACTATTGTTTCCATGGGCATTTTATCAGTAATTAGCTCTTTATTAGAGCTTAGTATTTGTCTTTTGTAAGACATTTCCATAATTTGCTTATCACTTTACCAGTTGAAGGATATTTAAGTTATTTATAATCTTTTCACCACTCATCTAACAATTTGTTGTACCATGGTGGTTTGCATGTTGTTGTGAGGTTGGAGGCTATGCCACTGGTATTTCAAATACCAGCAGGGTCACCCATGGTGGACAGGTTTCAGTGGAGCTTCTAGACTAAGACAGACTTGGAAGAAGGAAGGAGCCATCCACTTTTCAAATATTAGCCAGTGAAAACCATATGAATAGCAGTGAAACACTGTCTGGTGTATCACTTGAAAATTTTATGAATAGCCCTGAAACATTGTCCAATATAGTGCCGAAGATGAGTTCCTCAGGTCAGAAGGCACTCAAAATACAACTGGAGAAAAGCTGCCTCCTTGTAGTAGACCCGACCTTAATGATGTGGATGGAGTAAAGCTTTCAGGACCTCCATTTGTTGAGGTGGTACAACTCAAAATGAGAAGAAACTGCTGCACACATCAATTAATAATCAGAACATGGAATGTGCAAAGTATGAATCTAGGAAAATTGGAAGTTGTCAGAAATGAAATGGAACACATGAAGATCGATATCCTAGGCATTAGTGAGCTAAAATGGACTAGTTTGGGCCATTTTGAATTAGATAACCTTATTATCTACTATGCTGGGAATGACAAGTTGAAGAGGAATGGCGTGGCATTCATCATCACAAAAAATGTCTCAAGATCTATCCTGAAGTACAGTGCTGTCAGTGATAGGATAATATCTGTGCGCCTACAAGGAAGATGAGTTAATACGACTGTTAATGAAATTTACACAGCAATGACCAATGCCAAAGATGAGGAAATTGAAGATTTTTACCAACTTCTGCAGTATGAAATGGACCAAGCATGCAATCAAGATGTGTTGATTATCACTGATGATTGGAATTCAAAAGTTGGAAACAAAGAAGAATCACCAGTAGTTGGAAAATATGGCCTTGGTAATAGAAATGACACTGCAGATTGCATGATAGATTTTGCAAGACCAACGACTTATTCATTGCAGATACCGTTTTTCAACAACATGATCGGCAGCTATACACATGGACTTTGCCAGATGGAATACACAGGAATTAGATCGACTACATCTGTGGAAAGAGATGATGGAGAACTTCAATATCTTCAGCCAAAACAAGGCCAGGAGCTGACTGTGGAACAGGCCATCAACTATTCACATGCAAGTTAAAGTTGAAGCTGAAGATAATTAAAAGAAGTACACAAGAGCCAGACTACAACCTTGATTATATCCCTCCTGAATTTAGAGACCATCTAAAGAATAGATTTGATACATTGGCACCATTGACTGAAAACCAGAGGAATTGTGTGATGATGTCAGGAACATCATCCATGAAGAAAGCAAAAGGTCATTAAAAAGACAGGCAAGGAAGAAAAGACCAAAATGGATGTCATAAGAGACTCTGAAACTTGCCCTTGAACAGAAAGTAGCTAAAGCAAATGAAACAAATGACAAGATAAAAGGCTGAACACAGAGGATTTAAAAGAGAAACTCCAGAAGACAAAGTCAGTTATTATAATGAAATATGCAAAGATCTGGAGTTAGAAAACCAAAAGGGAAGAACACATTTGGCATTTCTCAAGCTGAAAGAACTGAAGAAAAACTTTAAGCCTTGAGTTGCAATATTGGAAGATTATATGGGCAAAATGTTGATGATGCAGGAAAGATCAAAAGAAGATGGAAGGAATGCACAAAATCACTCTACCAAAAAGAATTGGTCAGTGTTTATCCATTTCAGGAGGTGGCATATGATCAAGAACCAATGGTACTGAAGGAAGAAGTTGAAGCTGCACTGAAGAAATTGGTGAAGAGCAAGGCTCCAGGAATTGACAGAATACCTTTTGAGGTATTTGTACCTATATTTATACTCATTCCAAAGAAAGGGATCCCACAGATGGAAATTATCAAACAGTATCATTAGTATCACAGCCGAGTAAAATACTGCTGAAGATAATTCAAATATAGTTGCAACAGTATACTGATAGGAAACTTCCAGAAATGCAAGCTGGATTCAGAAGAGGACTTGGAATGAAAGATATCGTAGCTGATGTCAGATGGATCTTGGCTGAAAGCAGAGAGTATCAGAAAGATGTTTGTGTTTTATTGACTATGAAAAAAGCATTCAATTGTGAGGATCATAACAAATTATGGATAACATTAAGAAGAATGGGAATTCCTTAGCACTTAATTGTGTTCATGAGGAACCTATACATAAACCAGGAGGCTGTCGTTTGAACAGAACAAGGGGATACTCCATAGTTTAAAATCAGGAAGGGAGTGTGTCAGGGTTGTATCCTTTTATCATACTTATTCAGTCTGTATGCTGAGCAAATAATCCGAGAGGCTGGACTATATGAAGAACACAGCATCAGGATTGGAGGAAGACTCGTTAATTAATAACCTGCAATATGCAGATGATACAAATTTTCTTGCTGAAAGTGAGAGTGACTTGAAGCACTTACTAATGATGATTAAAGACTAGTCTGCAATATGGATTACCTCTCAACATAAAACTAGAATTCTCACAACTGGACAAATAAGCAGCATCATGATAAATGGAGAAAAGATTGAAGTTGTCAAAGATTTCATATTGGTTCCACAATCAACACTAGTAGAAGCAGTAGTTAAGACATCAGGCAATGTATTGCACTGGACAAATCTGCTGCAAAAGACCTGTTTAATGTGCTAAAGAGCAAAGATATCTCTTTGAAGCCTAATGTGCACCCAACCCCAGCCATGGTATTTTCAGTCACCTCATAGGCGTGTGACAGCTGGACAATGAATAAGGAAGACCAAAGAAGAGTTGATGCTCTTGGTTGTGGTGTTGGAGAATAATGCTAAGAGTAACATGGTCTTCTAAAAGGACTAACAAATCTGCCCTGGAAGAAGTACAGCTAGAATGCTCCTTGGAAGCAAGAATGACCAGACTTCATCTGACCTACTTTGGTCATGCTGTCAGAGGGGACCATTCCCTGAAGAAGGATATCATACTTGGTAAAGTGGAGAGTCAATAAAAAAAGGGAAGGCCCTCAACAAGATGGATTGACACAGTGCTGCTACAATGGGCTCAGGTGTAACAAGGATTGTGAGACTGGCACAGGCCCAGACAGTGTTTCATTCCATTGTACAAACGGTTACTATGAGTTAGAGCTGACTTGATGGCACCTAACAACAACATAATCTTTTACCATTATGAATAAAGGCCCTATAAACAATTACTTACAGAATTTTGTGTGAACATATGTTTTCGTCTTTGGGTAAATATGCAGGAATGAGAATGCTGGGTTGTATGATTAGTCTGTCTGACTTCATAAGAAACTACCAAACTGTTTCCCAAAATGGCTATATATTTGTATTCCCATCAACAATGTATGGGAGTTCAAATTGCTCCACACACCTTTTGTAGCACTCAATATTGTCAACTGATAAAAAAAAGTTTGGGAAATAGAGGTGGTGATGGTTGCACAGCATTGTGAATGTAATCAGTTCTATTTTTAAGTATGCTTAAAACACTAGTAGAAGCAGTAGTTTAAGTATTTTAAGTATGCTTAAAAATGGTAAAAATGGCAAATTTTATGTTTTATATATATATATATATATATATATATATATGTATATATTTACCCAATACAGTGAAATAAATAATAGTGGAAGATAGTGACATTTTCAGATGTGATTATATAGTAAAGATATGTCATTTTTTCATTCTGTGAACCCTTATATGAAATATGGTCTGTATTTGTATTTCAGATTATTAAAAAACTAAGGACACTGGGTATATTCAGGCATTCAAAGTGAATTTGATTTGACCTTTTAAGTTATTTTAATTTAGAAGGGAAAAATAGAGAAACTTCTTACTTGTGAGAGTTTTGTTACCCTAAAATGAGTACTGGTCTGAGTAAACATGACTCAGGTTAGTTATAGCTATTAATGTGCTCTTGAATCTGATTTGTAAGTTTGGCCTAAGTTTTATGCATTGTAAGCTGAATTGTATTTTTGATGTAAAAATGTTTAATTATTTTATATGCTTGCTCTTTCATAGGCTGTCAGATACAACTGCGTTAAAATAGATAAACAACCAGTATACAATATAGAGGTAAGGGACTTGGAGTGGAGTAGTAATAGGAGAAAAATTTTTGTTTCATTATTTTTGGTTTTTTATGTAAAGACATAGGTTGTTTATACAACAAAGTTGCCTTGTATAAATTTGAAATGTGGTTTCTCTAATCAATGATGAGAAAGGAAAATACTCTTCTTTCAGAGCTCAAAACAGATATTTTTTTTTTCCCATGTGGTGATAAAAACTGACCACAGGTGTTAAAAACTTATCTTGTGATCATGACCAGTGAGATAGGTATCCCATTCTGCTCTCACAGTTTATAACTAGTGTAGTTACTACTTCTAAATTAAACTTGTTAATGTAATGTTTATAAAAGAGTATTATTTCTTTTATTTACTATTCATTCCTTTAAAATTGTTTTAGTCTATGTAGTCTTTCAGAGTACTTTTGACTTGCTAATAGTTCACTCAACTGATGACTTTTATTTTATTGTTAAAATATGACATATGTAAATATGTTTTGTGGAGCTCTTCCAAACCAAACTCATTGCTGTTGAGTCAGAACCGACCCATAGCAACCCCTTCTTGAGTTTCCAAGGCAGTATCACTATGGAAGTAGATTGCCCAACCTTCCTTCCGAAGAGTGGATGGTGGGTTTGAATCTCCAGCCTTCTGGTTATTAGTCAAATACCTTAGGCACTATGCCACCAGAGCTCCCTGTGGAGCTCTTAGAGATAAATAAATCCACATCTCCAATGTGATGACATTATAGCAGTTGTCAGTTTTTGTAAGTATTGTTGGTGCTTGATGATATCCTAATATACTGGGTATATCTTAATAGCCACAATTTATTTACAAGTTTAAACAAAAATAAAATAATAATTTAACACAAAAATAACTGTGTAGGTCAGTATTAACCAAATTTTACTAAATTCCCTATAAAAGTTTTCTTTTGGAAGTACTTTTCAAGACAATGGAGAATAATAAATACAGAACGGCACCTAACAACAACATATTTTTGCAGTTCCTTGTAATTATAAGACACTTACATATACATCATACTTTCTGAACCAACTAATGGCCCTATGAAGTAGTGAGGGCAGGAATTATCTGCAGTTTATAGATGAGGAAATTAAACTTCTTAATACAAGATTTAAATTTCACTCTTCTCTGAATCATAGAATTTTTCCATTTTAGGCTAAAAATGCTGAATTTCCCAGAGGTGTACTGAATTTAATAGAAAGCCTTATTGAAGGACAGTTTTTTAAAGAAGCGATGGAGGAACTCTCCTCTTTGCAAGCACATTATATTCCTCCTGTATGCCTTCTTCATACTCTTCTTGAGAACATTCTACAGGTAAGTGCAGGGTTATTAAGGGAGTATAATTTATTTCAAAGAATGTGCAAATATGAACATTTCCCCATTTTTTAGTATGTTTACAGTGTATTTTCTCTTTTCAGTTTTGTTTTTCATTTTAATAGGCATTGAGGTTCACATTTATTACCACTTTTTTCTGTTTTTAAAATGTTTGTCCTTTTGAAACTAGCTTGGATTATTTCTATCTTCTAGATAGTACTCTGAGGAGTTTTGGTAGTGTAGTGCCTAAGGCACATAACTGCTAACCAGAAGGCTGGCAGTTCAAACCCACCAACCACTCCTTGGAAGGAAGGTTGGGCAATCTACTTCTGTAGTGATACCACCCAAGGAGGGGTCGCTATGAGTTGGGTCTGACTCAATAGCACATAACAACACCAACAACAGATAGTACTCTGAGTGCTTTGACTTAAAATTTTCTCAATATCCAAGATAATTTTCTCTTGAAAAAAAGGTAACTCATTTTTTTCTGTCGGAGTAAAGTATCTAACATTAACATCAGATTACAAGGACCTAGATTGGCATTTGATAAATTACTACTTTACTACATTGGTGACAATCATTTTTATTCGTAGTATACATAGAAAATGAACATACTTCTTAAATTGTGAAAATCAATAGGAAAGCTTTTCAAAGGTATTATTCCCATCATGTTCATCAGTGTGCCAGTTTGAAGAAATAATAGGCTGAAGCGTTGCTGCACTAGTGTTGGTAATAAATAAGCATATTCCCTGAAAAGTTCTTTCTTTTAGTTCCTTTTAGGTGACATTTGTTACTGTTAATCACACTTGCTATAATCATGGAAAGGAAAATGAGTATTTCATAAAAGCTGATCCCAATAGCTAGGATTTCCTAATGTGTAGATATGTATTTAAAGTATGCTTCTCTCTCCATTGCAGTATTTAATTAACTAAACATGATACTTCTATCTGATATCCTTTGTCAAAAACACATAATTGGTAAGAAAGTTAGGGCAATAATATTGTTACAATTTGAGACTGGATAATGTGCTAAAATTACTTTTATCTATAGTGTTATATTTATTTATCTTTTTAAATAATAGGATAACATGGATACATTTTCTGGTCGATACTTTCATATATTGTCAGCTCTTCTTCACCTCCATCCTCCTTGGAAGTCCCCAGACATGTCAAGATATTATTTAGAGTTGTTTCAATGTCCAACATGTATGAAAGGAGCGTGGTCTCTAGTAGAAGTACTTATCAGGTAAGGAATTTAGTTATTGATGAAAGAAGTATATTTCTTTTTTGGAAAATAATATAATTGTGTGGCACAGTGGTTAAGTTCTTGGCTGCTAACCAAAAGGTTGGCAGTTCAAACCAGAGAAAGATGAGGCAATCTACTTCTGTAAGGATTTACAGCCTTGGAAACCCTATGGGGCTGTTCTACTCTGTCGTGTAGTGTCTGCGTGAGTTAGAATTTGTGCAATGAAAATAGGTTTGATTTCTTTGGGAGCATGTCTGTGTGTTGTATTTGCAAAACTTTGATAAAAAGGCTAAGTTGTAAATTGATCGTGTTTGTCAATCTGTTTATTTAACAAATAAATGATGAATAATGGAATACATGTACTAGCCTCAGGTTTGGCTAACATCATTTTTTGCTTTCCTGGGAAAACATATTTCTGTAGCAAATAATAAGTTTTTAAAAACCAATCTTACATAAAATAATTGACATATATTTGGAACTACCTAGTTGTAGTATATAGGGACTCTGGTGGCACTGTGGTTAAGGCGTTGGGCTACTAACCAAAAGATAAGTGATTCAAACTGACCAGCCACTCCACAGGAGGACGATGAGGCAGTCTACTTCCATAGAGCTTTACAGCCTTGGAAACCCAAGTCAAAATCAACTTGATGGCAGTGGGTTTGGGTTTGAGGTATAGTATATATGTATTTTTAACAAAATGCTAAGTATGCATATTGTTTTAAAAAGTAAGGAAGTAATATAGAAGATGGGTATCATCATTAAATTTTTGTTCTCAAAAGCATAAACATTTGTGACTTACATATAATATCTGTTTTAATGTTTCTGTTATATTTTTTCAGCAAGAAATTTGAATATTGAAATAGAACTTAAATGTTTCCTACATATGTCATCTGTTTATGCCTCTGCACTTGCTATCTTCTGCCTAGTATACGTTGTGTTTTTCTCAAGTGCTATCAAGTCAATTTGACTCATAGCGGCCTCATGTACAACAGAACAAAAACATTACCCAACCCTGTGCCATTCTCACAATAGTAGGTGATCTACTTCTGAAAAGAAATTAGCCAGTGAAAACTTTGTGTATAGTATATATGCCCTTCCTTTGTCTGCCAGATATTACCATGTCTGGAAATCCTTCCTATTTCTTCTTTTTTCTCCCAAACAAAAATTAATAATTTTCCCTTCTAGTCTGATAACACTCTATATCTGACAACCCTCCTTTCTCTAGGAAGATCTCTCTTTTTAACTAAGTGCTTGGTTTCAGGAGGTGTCCACAGTGGTGAGAGAGAAAGACTTATGGTTAGGTCTTTGGATCATAAAGATTCACTTGCCATTCTGGTTGAGGTATATTTGAAGGAGCCACCCAGGTATATATAGTATATATTTACTCATTCTTTCAACAAATGTTTACTGATTACTTCCTGGGAGCCAGGCACTATGCTACATTTCAGGGATACAAAGATAAATAAAGTAACAGTTTCTGTACTTTGAAGGTGACTGTACCAACACAACAGTACTAAGCCAGCATGCACAGGATGTGAGGGAAATATGGTTGATGAAGCTGAAATCCCTCTTAATTTTCAAATTTTCACTGCCATTGCCTTTATTTAAAATTGCTCATTGTTTCTTACATAAACTATTGAGGTGGTTGCTGAATTGATCATGATTCTGCTTTTTTCCTTTAATTTACCTTCCACAGCGCCCCATCATGCTCTTTCCAAAGTGGTCTTGCCATTTCTCAGATTAAAATCCTTCATTGACTCACACATCACCTGTAGATGACAGTTCAAATTACTTAGGAAACATGTAATACATGTTATCATTTATCCCTTGTAGATGTCTCCTTTCTCATCCCTATCACTCTCCCATATGTGCCCAGCTATTTTCCATTTTCTCTCTACTCTTATGTTTTCTCAGCCTTTCTCCATCTCTGCTCACTCCTCACCTACCTGGTCAGCCCTAATTATCCTTTAAAACAACTCAGATGCTATGTCCTAACTCTTGCCCTTTCTTTGGACTTAAGTTTGTCATTCACACCAGCCTGACTTTCTTAAGAGTATGTGCTCTGTTTTAAACATCCCCATCCTCAATGCCTAACATAATACCTAGAACATAATAGATACTTAATAAATATTTGAATGAATTAATTCATGATGGAAAGAGATAAAATTTGGGCAGCTTAAAAAGTAGACTTCTTAAGAAACAGAATTACCCAGAATTTGTTTCAAAATAATTGGACTAGTGAGAAGGGGGTGGGTGCCTAAGGGTATAGACAAAGCAAGATTAGATATCAGATGGCTATTGTTGAAGCTGGATGGTGTTAGTCTTTCTATTTTTTTATATATTTGAAATATTTCATAATAAACTTCAAAAAAAAAAAAAAGAAGGAAGGATACTGTATTATCCATCTTTGGTGGTTTTCAAACAGACTAACTGTATGGAAGTAACAGATGTTAGAGAACTATATTTGAATATTAAATGAATTGTTAGATTTAATAGCTTTTAAGAACTCTGTGGTGGCGTAGTGCCTAAGGCATTTGACTGCTAACAAGAAGTCTGGCGGTTCAAACCCACCAGCCGCTCCTTGGAAGGAAGATTGGGCAATCTACTTCCATAGTGATACTGCCTCGGAAACCCAAGGAGGGGTCACTGTGAGTTGGATCCGACTTGATGGCACTGAGTTTGGTTTTTGGTTTAAGAACTCTCATAACCTGAGAATATGCTATCCAGAGAGATGGGAGGGGTAAATAAATTATTGATATTATTGGTAAGAAAGTTCAGAGAAAATTGTAATAAATATTGTTGCTTAGACTATTGTACTAAATCCTAGAGTTCTGGTAATTTTATGTTCTCTTTTTTAAAAAAAATGCTACAGAACTGTGTTAATACAACACAGTAGCCACTAGCTACATGAGGCTACTTAAATTAAAATGAATTAAGATTAAGTAATTAAAAATTCAGGCCCTCAGTTGCCTAAACCTATTATCCAGTGAATTCTAACTCATTACAACTCTATAAGACAGAGTAGAATTACCCCCCATAGGGTTTCCTAGGCCCTGGAGAAGGATATCATGCTTGGTACAGTAGGAGGGTCAGCAATAAAAAAGATGACCCTCAATGAGATGAATTGACACTGTAGCTGCAAAAATGGGCTCAAACATAGCAATGATTGTGAGGATGGCACAGCACTAAGGAATGTTTCATTCTGTTTTTCTCCTGCTGAGTGACTGATGGGTTTGAACCACTGACCTTTCATTTAGCAGCCAGGCGTTTTAACCACTGCACAACCAGAGCTCCTTTTTATTTGCTCTAGCCATATGTGTCCAATAGAACATTCCAGTCATCACAGAAAGTTCAATGGGACAGTACTATAAAAGATTGAAAGAAAATAAGATACTGAATTTTAGAGGCTCTAAAAATAGCCCTAAATGGCTTTCACTTACTAAAATAATGAAATAAGGTAAAAGAGAATAATCTTGGGTAGGGGAAGGGTTATGAAGAACATTGTAAAGTGAGAGCTTATCTTGTCATCTAAGTCAAAAGAATTTAATGAAATTAATAAACACTTTATCAGCAAATTAAAGAGTACAAGGAGAATACTAGACAGTCATTGAAAATAAATAAATTCCATTATCATTATTAATAATTAAGTAATAATAGACATTTGACATGGTTTAATTTTTAAAGGAGGAAAATATATTGTTAATGTAATTAAAACAAATACTTTATCCACAAGTTACTTAATGAATTGTTTGTATGTTATAGATTGTTGGGTTCATGTTTTTCAGGTCTTGCCTTTTCAATGAAAATTTTTGTCACCAAATTTCAGAAAATATTATTGGCTCTAAGGTGCTCCACCTGACGCTGCTTAAATATTTCTTTAATTTAGTTGTAAGTGAAGTACAGCATCTTTGTCAAAAGTAAGTTTAAATCATAAAAATAATACTTTATCTTTCCACTGTTCTTTTGCACCATTCTTCTAATTATTTATAAACAGACTTCTAAAATATCGCCTTGTTTTTTATTTTAAAGTAGATTTCTTATTTTAGAAACAAATTTCTGGGCACCGTCCTTCAGTGGCAGTAAATGTGTACTCGGTTTCTATTTCCTCAATTTGCATTTTTTTTTCATTGAAGTATATATTTGGATAGGCAAAAGTGTTTTCATTTCTCAAGATTTATGTTTTTTAATTCTTTAATAATTGAATGTTAAAAGTTAAAACTCGCTAGGTTTTATTTGCTTCTATAATAACCACGATAAGTTTTGCTTATATTCTAAAACTTGTAAGTAGATTATTGTATGTACAGTGCTGTTGATTGTATTGAACTGAGACCATTTCTTTATACTTTGTGCTTTATTATAATTATATAAGTATACTTTATAGTCTTTATATATTATGACCTTTCTGTATTCAAAAATTGCTATTGCTTTTGTGTTTGTTGACCAAAGATAAGATAATGTAATACAGTAATCAAATTGATATAAAGATTTATTTTTGTTCATATTTTAATTAGGTTGTATGACTGGTCAGATTCTCAGAATCTAAAAATTACAGGAAAGGCAATTCTTCTTGAACTCTTTTGGTCAGGAAGTGAGACCTCTGCACTTTTGACCAAACCAGTAAATATGCTTTTGGAGTGGACTATATATTCTCACAAGGAAAAGTGCAAATCTAATGATGTAAGTGGAATTAATACTTCAAATGCCTATGGGAAATGTGCTTTGAATCACTCATCTTTTCCTTTTCCATTTGTTCTTTGAATTCCTGAAAAATAAAAATGTACCCAAATATATCTATTTTCTATAAACATGTTTAATTTTAAGGTAAAAGGCCTATGGATGTGGTGCCTTTATCCTCTTAGCTTTGCATGTAGCAGGCAGTTATTTGATTATTAGTGAAGGACAGGAAAGTACTAGTTGGTTGCCATTCCGGATTTCTTTTATACTTTTATATTTTTCAGTTCTTAAGGACCTCATGATAAAAGAACTTGAGTCATTCCTTAAAATTTGTTTGTGTACTACTGAAAAGAAATACTACTTGTTTTTAATACTGCCTTTCTGGATGTTAAGCGTTATTTCCTGAAGTGTTTCTTCCTAAGTAGATAAATAAAAATCACACACAGTGATTTTAGTATATTATGTATCTGAAGGGTAATTGACAGAATAAAATGTAGTAAAATATGTAAAGTACGTAAGTACATAGCACACATAGTGGGTTGTTGTTGTTGTTATTTGCCTTCGAGTCAGACCCGACTCATAGCGACCCCTCCTTGGGTTTCCAAGGCATTATCATTACGGAAGTAGATTGCCCAACCTTCCTTCCAAGGGGTGGCTGGTGGGTTTGAACCGCCAGCATTCTGGTTAGCAGTCAAATAGTCACTATTGTGGGTTGTAATGCTATAAGGCATTTGGCTGCTAACCAGAAGGTAAGTAGTTCCGACCCACCAGCCACTCCATGGAAGGAAGATGGGACAGTTTACTTCCGTAAAGATTTACAACCTCAGAAGCCCAATAGAGGGTCTCTGTGAATCGAAATTGACTTGATGGCAGTGAGTTGTGGGTTTTTTTTTATTTTTTTTAATGGTGGATTGTATCACCTAAAAAGATATATTGAAGACCCAACCCTCTGTCCATGTGAATGTGACCATATTTGGAGATAGCATCCTTGCAGATGTAATTAAGTAAATATGAGGTCATACTGAATTAGTATGAACGACTTACTCAGAGGATTGGTGTCCTTATAAATGAAGGAAATTTAGATGTAGACACATAAAGAGAATATCATGTAATGTCTGGACCAAAGATTGGAACGATGCTTCCACAAGCCAAGAAATGCCAAAGTTTTCAGCAACACCAGAAGCTAAGAGAAAGGCACAGGCAGATTCTCCTTCTTCCACCCTCCCCAGAGCCTTCAGAGAATATAACCCTGCCAGTACCTTGATTTCAGACTTCTGGCATCTAGATCTATCAAAGAATTAATGTCTGTTTTAAGTCACTCATTTTATAGTAACTTATTATGTCAGCCTCAGGAAATAGATAGAGATTTTGGTCCCAGGGGTACGGTGCTGCAGTGACAAATACCAAAAAATGTGGAAGTGGCTTAGAATTGGGTAATGAATAGAGGCCAGAAGAGTTGTGAGGCATGTGGTAGAGAAAGCCTATATTGCCTTGAAGAAACTGTTGGTAGATATATAATCACTAAAGATGATTATGGGGAGAGCTCCAAAAGAAGACAGAAACCAAAAAACCAAACTCACTGCCATTGAGTCAATTCCTCATAGCAACCCCCTTTGGGTTTCTGAGGCAGTAAATCTTTACAGAGTAGATTGCCCACTCTTCAAGTGAGAAGAGCTATAAATAAAACTTCTGCTGTCTTAGAGAATACATATATTGTAATGAAGAGTATGTTGCTAGAAGGAGAAATGTGAGGATGATTCTGGTATCAAAGAGAAATGAGGAATATGTTTTTGGAAACTGGAGGAAAGGTGATTCTTGTATAAAGTGGCAGTCAAGTTGGTTGAATTGAATATTCTGTAGGGTGGAAAGTAGAACTTATAAGAGATAAACTTGGATATTTAGCCGAGATTTCCAATCAATATCCTGAAGGTGTATCCTGCTTTATCCTTGCTGCTTACAGTAAAATACAAGAGGAAAAAAAGAAATTGAGGAATGAACTGGTAAGCAAAAAGAAACCAGCACTTGGTAATTTGTAATATTCTCAGCCTATTTAGATAGTAGGCTCTGGAACAGTGCCAAGGTTATGGCTGAGCAACCATTTGCTAAGAAGAGTAGACGTGTGACTCAGGGATTCAGTCACCCATCTCAGCAGAAGCCATGGTAAAGATGGGATTATTCAGGAAGGATCTGGGGAGGACCATCCTGTCTAATGATAAGAATCCCTTTGACACCACAGGATGGAAAAGGTTTTTGAGAATTTTATACCAGCAGAAATGAGGCAAACTAAAAGGCACAGAGATAGGAAAAAATGTAGGAAGATTGACTCCAAGGGTAGAGCCACAGATGTGGAGGCTAGAGAGGGTAAGGCCACCCCTTTAATCCAGAAGGACCAAGGTGCCACGCCAGGAGGCCCAGAACACAACACTGAGCTGAAAGAATTATTCTCAGGCCTTGAAACCTAATGGAATTTGCCCTACTGAGTTTTTTATTTCCTTAGGACATATGACCTTTTCTCCTTTCAGTTTCTCCCTTTTGGAATAGGAATGTTTATCCTATACCTGTCCTACCATTGTATTTTGGAAGTAGATACCATGTTTTTTAGGTTTCACAGGTCCACAAATGGAGAGGAATTTTGTGCTAAGATGGGCCATACCCAAAGTCTCACCCATATATAATTTAGATGATTTAGAAGATGATTTTGCACTTAGATTTGATGTTGGAATGAGTTAAGACTTTGAGTCTTATTGGGATGGGTTTTTGTATATGGGAAGGACATGGCATTTTGGGTGGCAGAGTATAGACCGTTGAGGGTTGAATTGTGTCTCCCAAAAAGATAGGTTGAAGTCCTAATCCCTAGTAACTGTGAATGTGATCTTATTTGGATATAGGGTCTTTACAGATGGTAATCAAGTTAAAATGAGCTGATACTGTAGTAGAGTGGACCTAATCAAATGACTAGTGGTGTTGTAAGATAAGGGAAATTTTGACATGCACAGGAAGAATGGCTCACTCACTCATTCACTGCCATTGAGTCAGATCCAACTCATAGTGACCCCTCCTTGGGTTTCCAAGGCGGTATCAGTTATGGAAGTAGATTGACCAATCTTCCTTCCAAGAAGTGGCTGGCGGGTTTGAACTGCCAGCCTTCTGGTTAGCAGTCAAGTGCCTTAGGCACTACATGACCAGAGCTCCTCATGTAATGGCAGGGGCAAAGACAAATGATGCTGCTGCAAGCTAAGGAACACCAAGGATGGCCAACAATACCAGAAACTAAGGCAAAGGCATAGAACATGCTGTCTTCTAGAGCCTTCATAGAAAGCATGGTCATGCCAACACCTTGATTTTGGACTTCTAGCCTCCAGAACTGTGAGAGAATACATTTCTGTTTTAAGCCACACAGTTTGTAATTTATTACATCAGGTAATACAGTCCTATTTCTCTTTTGTAAAATGATCTGCCATGGCTTTATTGTCTACTTTTTTGTTATATTTCATTCATTTCTGCTCTTATTATTTAATTATTTCCTTTCTCTTGTTTTACTTTCTTTTTCTTCTACCTTCTTGAATATTTAGATTTTTTTTTTCTTTTCACTCTTCTATTTTTTTTTTCTTTTTAATTTTTGCAGTCCTCCCTCCCTTCCTCTCCCACCCCTGGTAAATAACAAAGAATGTTTCTTTCCATATATAAACCTTTCCTTGACTTTTTAAAATAATGTCCTAATACAATATTTGTCCTTCTGTGATTGACTTATTTCACTCAGCAAAATGTTGAGTGTTGTGCAGATTCTATGTTATTCTTTAGTGTTACATACTATTCCGTTGTGTGTATGTACCATTGTTTGGTTATCCATTCTTCTGTTGATGTGCACCTAGGTTGTTTCCATCTTTTTGCTATTGTAAATAGGGCTATGATGAACATGTTGTTATGTTGTTATGTGCCGTCGAGTCAGACCCGACTCATAGTAACCCCTCCTTGGGTTTCCGAGGTAGTATCACTACCGAAGTAGATTGCCCAACCTCCTAAGGAGTGGCTGGTGGGTTTGAACCTCCAGCCTTCTGGTTAGCAGTCAGATGCCTTAGGCACTACACTACCTGAGTTCCTGTGATGAACATAGGTGTGCATATATCTGTTCTTGTCCTAGCTCTCACTTCTTTAGAATGTATACATAGTAAGGAGATTGCTGGATCAAATGGTATTTCTAATTCCAACTTTTTAAGGAATCGTCATACTGCTTTCCAGGTTGTATCATTTAACAGTCCTACCAGCAGTGTATGAAAGTCCCAATCTCTCCACATTCTCACCAGCATTTCTTATTCTCTGTCTTGTTGAACTTCATTTGCTACTAGTGCTGGGGCAAGATGGTATCTAATTTTTGTTTGATTTGCATCTCTCTATTGGGTAATGATCATGAACATTTCTTCATGTGTTTGTTGGTTGCCTGAATATCCTCTTTGGTCAAGGGTCTGTTAATCTCTTCTGTCCAATTTTCAATTGGATTGTTTGTCTTTTTGTTGTTGAGGTGTTGGAGTTTTCTATAAATTCCTGAGATTAGTCCCTTTTCAGATATGTTGTTACCTAATATTTTTTCCCAATCTGTAGGTACTCTTTTGACTGTTTCAGAGAAGTCTTTTGAAGCACATAAAAATTTAACTTTTAGAAGGTCCCATTCATCTAGTTTATCTTCTACTGTTTGTGCATTTTGGGGTTTGCTTAACAGTCTGTTTATGCCATGAATTAGGGCCCCTAATATTGTCTTTATTTTTCCTTGAGAACTGTATACTTCTAGGTTTCACATTTAAGTCTTTGATCCATCTGGAGTTAGTTTTTGAGTATGGTGTGAGGTATGAATCTTGTTTCATTTTTCTGCAAATGGATATCCAGTTTCGCCCCCACCATTTGTTAAAAGAGACCATCTCTTCCCCATTTAATGGATTTCAGCCCTTCGTCAAATATCAGTGAATCTAATTTTGAGTTCTCAATTCTATACCATTGATCTATGTATCTGTCATTGTACCAATGCCAAGCTGTTTTGACTACTGTGGCTGTGTCGTGGCCAGCACGACAATTCTAGAACAGACGGTAAGAGAATGAGTTAAAAATGAGAGAAAAGTTAAAGGATGGGGACGGGAGGGACACTCAGAGCCATTGCAAAGCAGTTCCCCTCCCGTCCCCATCCTTTAACTTTTCTCTCATTTTAACTCATTCTCTTACCGCCTGTTCTAGAATTGTCGTGCTGGCCGCGACATTTGGCGCCCGAACAGGGACCTGAAACAAGGAGGAAAGGTGGCCACAAGGGATTTGATAATCAGGAGACATATTGAAAATAAATAATCAGGTAAGAGAGAGAACCTCACCTAATGAGGTGAGGGACGACGGGAGTAAGAAATTATGGGGCAAGAACAGTCTGAACGTACTTACTTTTTAGTTTCTTTACAAGCTTTGTTAAAAAATAAAGGTATTCCAGTTTCTAAGTCTGCTCTTAAAGCTTTTTTTTCCACAGTTCAGGAGTTGTGCCCTTGGTTTCCAGAAGAGGGTATGGTGAATTTAGAAGTTGGGAGAAAAGTTGGTCAGGAGTTTAAAAATCAAATCCACGCCCTGGGGCTGGCTCGATTTTTTTGGCACTGCTTTGCAATGGCTCTGAGTGTCCCTCCCATTCCCATCCTTTAACTTTTCTCTCATTTTTAACTCATTCTCTTACCCCTGTTCTAGAATTGTCACTCCGGCTGCGACATGGCTGTATAGTAGGTTTTTGAGATCCAGCAGTGTTACACTTCCTACTTTGTTTTTCTTCTTCATTAGTGCTTTGCTTATGAGACGTCGCTTTCCTTTCCATATAAAATTAGTGATTGGTTTTTCCATATCCTTAAAGAATGTTGATGGGTTCTGGATTGGGATTGCATTGAATGTATAGACTGCTTTGGGTAGTATTGACATTTTCGCAATGTTCAATCTTCCGATCCACGAACATGGTTATGTTTTTCCATTTATATAGATCTCTTATGGTTTCTTTGTAATTTCTTTGTACAGGTCTTTTGTGTCCCTAGTGAGATTTATTCCCAAGTATTTTACTTTTTTGGTAGCTGTTGTAAATGGTATTGATTTCTTTATTTCCTTTTCAGCAATATCTTTGCTCATGTAGAGGAATGCAACTGATTTTTTTATGTTGACCTTGTATCCTGCCACTGTGATAAATCTTTCAATGTGTTCCAGTAGTTTTCTTGCTGAATCTCTTGGGTTTTCTATGTATAAGATCATATCATCAGTAAACAGAAGTTTTACTTCTCCCTTACCAATTTGGATACCTTTGATTTCCCTTTCTTGCCTTATTGCCCTAGCTACGACTTTCAATACAATGTTGAATGGAAGTCGTGATAAAGGGCATCCCTCTCTGGTTTCTGTTAGCAAGGGGAATGATTTTAGTCTCTCTCCATTGAGAATAATGTTGGCCGTTGCTTTTGCATATATGTCCATTATGTTGAGGATTGTGCCTTCTATTCCGATTTTGCTGAGAGTTTTTATCAGAAATGGGTGTTGGATTTTATCAAATGGCTTTTCTGCATCAATTGATATGATCATGTGGTTCTTTTCCTTTGTTTTATTTATGTGATGGATGAGATTGGTGGTTTTTCTAATGTTGAACCATCCTTGTATACCTGATATGAACCCCACTTGGTCATAATGAATTTATTTTCTTGATATGTTGTTGGAGTTTATTGGCTAGGATTTTGTTGAAGATTTTTGTATCTATATTCATGAGGGATATTGGTCTGTAGTTTTCCTTTTGAGTGATGTCTTTGCCTAGTTTTGGTATCAAGGTTATGCTTGCTTTATAAAAGGAGTTTGGGAGGATTCCATCCTTTTCTGTGTTCTGGAATAGTTTGAGTAAGATTGGTGTCAGTTCTTTTCTGTAAGTTCAGTAGAATTTTCCAGTAAAACTGTCTGGGCCAAGGATTCTTTTTCTTGGTGATTTTTTTATGACCTGTTCTTTTTCTTCTTTTGTTATGGGTTTGTTCAACTTTTCCACCTCAGTCTGTGTTAGTTTAGGTAAGTAGTGTATTTTCAGAAATCTGTTTACATCTTCCAGATTTTCAGATTTGTTAGAGTATAGTTCTTCATAGTATTGTGATGCTGACTTTTTTATTTTGGTTGGTTCTGTTGTGATGTCACCCAATTCATTTCTTATTTGTGTTATTTGTATTCTCTTCCTCTTTTCCTTTGTTGAATTTGCCAGTGGTTTGTCAATTTTATTAATTTTTTCAAAAAACCAACTCTAGCTGATTTTTTCTATTGTTTTTCTATTTTCTGTTTCATTGATTCTGCTCGAGTCTTTGTTATTTCTTTTCTTCTGGTGACTGTGGGCTTTTTTTGCTGCTCCTTTTCTAATTTTTGGAGATATTGGATTAAAGTGTTCATTTTGGCTCTTCTTTTTTGATGTGCATATTTATTGCTATGAATTGGCCTCTGATCGCTTCTTTTCCTGTGTCCCAAATATTTTGATATACATTGTGTTTTTGTTCTCGTTTGAGTCAAGGAATTTTTTTATTTTTTTTTTTATTTTTTCTGTTACCCAGTTGTTTCCAAGGAGGATGTTACTCATTTTCCATGTGTTTACACTTTTTCCAGTGATCTTCCTATTGTTCATTTCTAATTTTATAACATTGTAGTCTGAGAAGATGCTTTGCAGTATTTCAGTATTTTTAAATTTATTAAGTCTTGCTCTGTGGCCTGACATATGGTCTATCCTGGAGAAAGTTTGATGTGCACTGGAAAAGAATGTATACTGTGCTGTTGTTGGGTGTAGTGCTTTCTAGATGCCTGTAAGGTCAAGTTGCTAGATTGTATTGTTTAGTTCTTCTGCATCTTTGTTGAGTTTCTTTCCAGTACTTCTATCTTGGATTGAAAGTGGTGTATTAAAGTCTCCTGCTGGGAGCTCTGATGGTGTAGTGCTTAAGGCATTTGACTGCTAACCAGAATGTTGGCAGTTCAAACCCATCAGCCACTCCTCAGAAGGAAAATGGGGCCATTTACTTCTGTTTCTATACTGCCTCGGAAACCCAAGGAGGGGTCGCTATGAGTCAGGTCCAACTCAACAGCACATAACAACAACAACAACAACGCCTCAGAACCCCAAGGAGAGGTCCCTATGAGTCAGATCCGACTTGATGGCAGTGCGTTGCACTGTTGTTGTTTTGTACTGTTACTGTGGAGTCATCTGTTTGTCTTTTCAATTCTGTTAAAGTCTGATTTATGTATTTTGGGGCTCTTTCGTTGGTTGCATAGATATTTATTATGGTTATGTCCTCTTATTCAAATGATCCTTTAATCATTATATAGTGTCCTTCATTGTCTCTTACATGGTTTTTGTTTTAAGGTCAATTTTATCAGAAATTAATATTGCCACTCCTGCAGTTTTATAGTTGCAATTACTTGATATATCTTTTTCCAACCTTTAATTTTTAGTCTATTTTTGTGCTTCTCTCTAAGATGTGTCTCTTGTAGACAGCATATTAATGGATTATGTTTTATTATCCTATCTGTAATTCTCTATCTCTTGAGTGGTATATTTAATCCATTTACATTCAAAGTAATTACTGACAAGTATGAATTTGTTGCTATCATTTTGTTATGTGTTTTTTCGTGGTTTTGTTCTTTGTGCCTTTTAATTTTCTGTGCTGAGCTTGTTTTGTTTATGAATCATGTTATCACTTCCTTCATTGCTGTTGTTTTATTCTTTGCTAAATATTTGGCCTTGTCCTCTTTTTTATTTTGATGTGAAGGTTTATCATTTTTCTTTGAGGTTACCCTGAGATTGATCATTTTCTTCCCAAGTTTAGAACAGTCCATTCTGTCTTGCAGTTGTCTTGACTTCTTCACATTGAGAAGTTCTCTAACTATACAGTTCTTCTCTTCTTTTTGGTTTTCTGTTGTTGTTGTTGTTATGTGCCATCGAGTCACACCTGGCTCATAGGGACCCCTCCTTGGATTTCCGAGGCAGTATCACTACAGAAGTAGATTGCCCCATCTTCCTTCCGAGGAGTGGCTGGTGGGTTTGAACCGCCAGCCTTCTGGTTAGCAGTCAAGTGCCTTAGGCACTATGCTACCAGAGATTTTAGTTGTCCTCATATGCCTATTGATATCTCTGGTTTCTTGTTTAAAGTCTTGTAAACTTATTTACTTTGTATATTTCCGTAACTAGGTTTGTTTTGGGTTATGTCATCATATGTGCTTAAGGTCAGTTGTTTGCTGTTGTTGGTTGTCTTTCCAAAGGACTCCACATAGCATCTCTTGTAAAGTTGGTCTCGTTTTAACAAATTCCTTTAATTTCTACTTATCTGGAAATCTTCTGATTTTACCATCATATTTGAGGGACAGTTTTGTTGGGTATATAATTCTTGGTTGGAAATTTTTCTTTCAGAGTTTTATATATACCATCCCATTGAATTCTCGCCTGCATGGATTCTGTGGAAAAATCAGAAGTTAGTCTTATTGGTTGCCCTTTGTAAGTAACTTTTCCTTTTTCCTGTGCTACTTTCAGGAGTCTGTCTTTGTCTTTGGTTTTGTTGAGTTTGATAATGATATGTCTTAGGGCCTCTCCTGTTTAGGGCTTGTTGGACTTCTTGAATGGACATACTCTCCTTTTATCATATCACAGAAATTCTCTTCCAACAAATTTTCAACAATTTTCTCTGTGGTTTTATTTTTTTCTTCTTGTTCTGGAATTCTGCTTGCACATAGGTTATTCCTTTTGATGTTATCCTATATGAATCTTAGACTTTGTTCATTTTGTTTTGATCTTTTTTCTGATTGTTCCCTTTCCAAAGGAGTATTAAAGTATTTACACTAATTCTGTCTTCCATTGATTCAATTCTACTTCTTTGCCCGTTCAATGTGTTACTGATTTCTGAAAATTTATTATTAATCCTCTGGATTTCTATCTGCAGATTTTGTATCATTTCTAATTTTGCATTTATTTTGTCATTTTATTCTTGTATTATCTTCTGAAATTGTTCTAGGGTTTCCTCTGTGTTTTCCTCAATTTTGTCAGTGATCTGTCTCTCAGTCCATTGAAGGTACCTAATTATAATTCTTTTGAATTCCTTATCAGGGAGTTCCAGTGCTGCTTCTTGTTCTGGGATGTGTTCTGGGTCTGTATCCTGGTCCCTTGTTTCTACTACTTTATCTTGCTTTGTGTGAACTGTGATTATCTATTGTCTCTAAGATATTGGGAGCTTTTTTTGTTTGTATTTAATTGGTGATTGTATATTGGGGTGAGTTGCCCAAGATTTTCATTTCCTTTGTTTAGTTTGGATGTTATCTGAGTAAGCAGGGTACTCTGCTCCTCTCTTCACTAGTTGGCAGCGCTTATGCACTCACCACTTTTCTTCTTTCCAGTTGTCAGCCTCCCGTATCTCCATGCTGTCCTTGGCAAACGGAGCCTATTCTTAGGTCCCTGGAATCTGAACGAGAATGCTGTAACTTTAAATTTCCAAAAGGGCCACTGCCTGTAAACATTCAGAATGGCTGAGCCCTCCGGACAGTTGAAAGTCCACAGTTCGATTTGTCTCCTTCATTGCTGTTTCCTTTTTTAGTCATCAGCCACTGGTGCAGCTGTTCATGCAACCCTTGGCAAACTGAACTGATTTTTAGGTTAATTCTCAGGTCCTAACACCACTTGGAAATGCTCAGGCTCTTCGTGCCATCAGAATAGCTGACACTCCATGGCTCTGCTTCTCTCCGTACTCACTGTTTTCCTTCAGGTTCTTCTATTAGTTGGTGTTCAATCCACTTCTGTATCCTTCCTTTCAAAGCTCAGGGCTCCAGGATTTTCTTCTGTGTCTGTGTCAATTGGTTTCTCTTTTCTTTGTTGAAGAGGGTCTGTGTAGCTTGTCTGCCTATTCTGCCATCTTACCAGAAGTCTCTTACCACCTTTTATTTCTAATTTGTTGTTGTTTGGTGCCATCAAGTCAGTTTCAACTGATAGTGACTCTGTGTATAGCAGAACAAAACACTGCCTGGTACTGAGCCATCCTCACAATCATTGACAATGAGTGTACCACAGTTCCTCTTCAATTTGTCATTCTTAGTGTAGTAGACCATTGTTGTTGTTATGTGCCATTGAGTCGGACCCGACTCATAGCGACCCCTCCTTGGGCTTCCAGGGCTCACTACAGAAGTAGATTGCCCAACCTTGTGATTGTCCAATTCCAAGTCCATTTCATCCCACTAATGTCTGGGTCATCGATCTTCTAGCATTTCTTTCAAGTTTCCTAGATTTATACTTCATACATTCCATAACCCTATTACTAATTGATGTTTGCAACTGTTTCTTCTCATTATGAGTCATGCCAGACTAGGAAATGAAAGTTCCAAATGCTTTACTTCATCTATGTCATTGTGGTCAACTCTATTTGAGGTAGCTTTTCCCCAGTTGTAGTTTGAGTACCTTCCAATGTGAAGAGTTCATCTTCTAGCGCTATATCAGATAGTGTTCCACTACTATTCATAAGGTTTTCACTGGCTAGTTTTTTGTGGAAGTAGATTGCCAGGTCTTTTTTCCTAGTCTGTCTTAGTCTGGAAGCATGCTGAAACCTGTCCACAATGGGTGAGCCTGCTGGTATTTGAAATTTTGTTTACATATTTCCAGCATCCCTGTAACACACAAGCCATCACAGTATTAGAAACTGACAGACAAGTGGTGATTATTTCTAATGTATGCACTTAATGTAAATTACATTTTGGGTACATCACACAGTTTTTAATAAATTATTCAAGTGTGCTCTCATTTATTTCAAAATATTCTCTGTTGTCAATTTTTATTTTAAATTTCTAAATAGATGAGTTTGTGTTGTGATTAATGGGTTTTGTTATTTGGCTATACTTTTTCGTTCATTTCTAATAGTGATACCTAGTTAAAGAATATACCATATATGATTTCTGCTTTCTAAAATTTGTTGATTATATAATGTTATAAATTGTCCTTCTATAACACTACAAGGAGCTCTGTTCTGTTGCTGCAGCAGTTAACAGCATTTAGCTGCTAACTCAAAGGTTGACAGATTGAACCCACCAGCCACACCATGGGAGAAAGATGAGGCAATCTGCTTCTGTAAAGCTTTACAGCCTTAGAAACCCTATCGGGCAGTTCTACTCTGTCCAAAAATAGGGTTGCTATGAATTGGATAATATCACATGCAAGTAAAATTCTGTTGAAGATAATTCAAAAATGGTTGCAGCAGTATATTGACAGGGAACTTCCAGAAATGCAAGCTGGATTCAGAACAGGATGTAGAAGGAGGGATATAATTGCCGATGTCAGATGCATCTTGGCTCAAAGCAGAGAATACCAGAAAGATGTTTACTTGTATTTCATTGACTATGCAAAACCATTTGACTGTGGGGATCATAACAAATTATGGATAACATTGACAAGAATGGGAATTCCAGAACACCTACTTGTGCTTGTGAGGGACCTGTACATAGACCAGGAGGCTGTTGTTTGAACAGGGCAAGAGGATACTGCATAGTTTAAAATCTGGAAGGGTTGTGCATCAGGGTTGTATTCTTTCACCGTACTTATTCAGTCTTTATCCTGAGCAAATAATCTGAGAAGCTGTATGAAGACTATATGAAGAAGAACGTGAAATCAAGACTGGAGGAAGACTCATTGACGACCTGTGATATACAGATGACACAGCCTTGCTTGCTGGAAGTGAAGATGACTTGAAGCACTTACTGATGAAGTTTAAAGACTACAGTCTGCAGTATGGATTACACCTCAACAAAAAAGAAAATGAAAATCCTCACAACTGGTCAATCAATACGCAGCATCACGATAAATGGAAAAAAGATTGAAGTTGTCAAATGTTTCATATTGCTTGATTCCACAATCAACACCAATGGAAGCTGAAGTCAAGACATCAGACAACTTATTGCACTGGGCAAATCTGCTGCAAAAGAACTCTTTAAAATGCTGAAGAGCAAAGATACCTTTCTGAAGACTAAGATGCCCCTAATCCAAGCCCTGGTATTTTCATTCGCCTCATATGCATGTGAAAGGTGGACAGTGAATGAGGAAGACCAAAGAAGGGTTGATGCTTGTCACTTGTGGTGTTGGTGAAGAACACTGAAAGTACCATAGACTGCCAGAAGAACTAAGAAATCTGTCTTGGAAGAAGTGTAGCCAGAATGCTCCTTGGAAGTGAGAATGGTCAACTTCATCTCATCTACTTTGGCCACGGTGTCAGAAGGGACCATTCCCTAGAAAATGATATAATTCTTGGTAAAGTGGCAGGTCAACGAATAAGGGGAAGACCCTTAATGATATGGATTAACAGAGTGGCTACAATGATGGGCTCAGGTATAGCAACGATTGTGAGGCTGGGGCAGGACCGGCCAGTGTTTTGTTCTGTTGTACATAAGGTTGCTATGAGTTGCAGCCAATTCAGCAGCACCTAACAACAACAAAAACATGAGTTGGAATGAACTCAATGTTAGTAGATTTGTTTTGTTTTGTATAAGATTAGGAGCCAAAATGTGTTTCCTTTGTTGTTTACAGTGTCTTTATTACCTGTTATTGTTGTTGTTGTTGTTGTTATGTGCCTTCAAATCGGCCCCGACTCACAGTGACCCCTCCTTGGGTTTCCCAGGCGGTATCACCATGGAAGTTGATTGCCCAACCTTCCTTCCGAGGAGTGGCTGGTGGGTTTGAACCGCCAGCCTTCTGGTTAGCAGTCAAGTGCCTTAGGCATTGTGCTACCAGAGCTCCTTTATCACCTGTTAGATAAAGCTTAATAATTGTTTTAAGATCAAGCTTAATGATTATTTTAATCAACTCTTCTGAATCTATTTTGTGGATTTGTTATTTTGTTTTTTTCCTTAAGGTTTCCACTGTGTATTATGATACCATTGTGTTTTGTGTAACTGGTATATCATCATACTTACTAGTCATAGTAAATATTCCATAGCTAATAACTTGGTAATATTTTCTTGAGGGACAGTAAACCTAGTGTTAAGTTTGAGAGCTCTGGCATCAAATTGCTATAAAGTTTATCTTAAGGAAAATTCTTACGTAGTTTTCTTTAAATATTTCCTTGATCTATTTTCTGTTTTTTACTTTTTAAATTCCAGTTAAATGGATGTTATACCTAGTCTTCATATCCTCTATGTGTTTTACCTTCTCATCTGTATTTTCTTTTCTTTTTTTTTTTTTTTCCTGCAGCATCCAGGTAATGTTTTTCAGCCATTTCACCAGTTCACTTTTCAGCTGTGTCTAATCTTATTAAACATCATCATTGCATTTTTAATTTTAGCATTTCCTTTCCAGTTCTTTTTTTTTATTTCTAAACTGTTACATAGTTTTCAGTTCCCTGCCATACTTTCTTTTGTTTTTGAATATGGCAATAATAGTTATTTTATAGTCTATGTCTAATTATTCTATATCTGAAGTCATTGTGGATCTCTTTCTATTATTGTTTCTGTTTCCTTATCTTGTGTCTGTCTTTTTATCTTGCGAACTGTTTGTCATTTGCTATATTGTTTGCTAGCTATGGTTTATTATTGTTACATCATTTTATTTTATTTTAAAAATTATTGTGGAAACCTTTTATAACCAAGCTAGCTTTGAATGCTTCACTTGGCTTTTACTTTATCCTAGATTTTGGCCTAGTAATTCCTCATTGTAACTTTGGTGCCTTTTTAGAAGATGTTTTGAATATTGCATCCAATATTTTTAGTTTTCTTCTTTAAAAGAATTCATCTCAATTACCTAGGCCTGCCTTATGAGAAAGAGAAGAATTTTTCAAATATTTCAAAATTTAAGGTATTTATAAGTTCTACCTAGAAGGTGTCTGAGGCATGCTTAAAATATAAAGTTATTTTGAAAGCTCTAATTAAAAAAAAACTGGCATTGAAAACGGTAGATAAGTGCCTGTGGGTACCTCGTTTTTGTTTTTTTTGTTTTTTTTTTTATTAATCCTGTTATGTGACAGTAACCAGGTGGCTGGTTGTACATGTGTCTGGTTTAAAAATAGGTATAATTGTATAAATGTGTGGGAATTGAAAATATTCAACAGAGAGCTACCAATATACTTAATTGCCAGTGAATATAGTTAGCTAAAGTTCATAGCATCCTTAATATATTACCATCTGACTATTTATTTATTTGTCATATCATACAACCATTAAAAAGAGAAAGTATTTCTTCATTATGAAACATTTTTTCCATCCATTTGATTACATAAATGAAATTGCTTATTTATAGCTGAAACCAATAATAAAATTGACTTTTTCATAATTTTACTAAATCATCAGGCTACCACAGGTTAGAAATCACTCAGGAAATAGATGTAACAAGTAGCAGATTTATTCATGTTTACCTTGACCACTTTTATTCAAATTTATAAATAAAAGCAGAGTATTTACAATCTGCAAAAGATCGTACTATCAATTGTAATATGAAAACTGCCTTTAAACTTTGCAAATTAATATATTGTTTAAGATTTGAATTGCTTAAATTCATATAAACTGGTTCTTTTTTTATGTTACTTATCTGTTAGAATTCATTCTTGTACTTAATTAAATCTTTTTGGCAGTTTCCAATTTCAGGAATTCCATGCATGTTCCCAGACATCATTTTCCGTACTGTAAAGCATTTGTTTCTTGATTTGCTGAGTTGAAGCATTCAATTTAAGTCATTAGCTAAACAGAAGTCCTCAGATTATGCTAATATTGTTTTGTCATAGTGTCAATCAACAAGTATTGCAGAGTGACACAATGGCAGTGAATTTCATTGTCATTAATCTGAGAAAGCTTTGGGCTTTCCTTGGCAAAGAGCAGAGGTGAGCTGTGTCAAGGTTATAGAGGAGGTACAAATATTCTAAGCTTGGTGGTAGTCCACTTTTGGGGGGATATCCTTAAGTACTATAAAAGGATAACTCTATTAATTAGAGACAGAAATGGAAGCTAGTTTATATTTAAAGATAAGGAAATAAGGCTGAAGGGTTTAACTAACTTATTCTAGGTGTATTTAAAATAGAGAAGAGGACAGTATGTGCACTGTGTTTGCATCTTTCCAACAGAAATACAAGATAAGTTGTCATCCGTTGCAGGGGGATATTGTGGAAAAGCTATAATGTGGAAGTCGTAGGATCAAGACTTGAATGTATTCTATATTGCATATTAGTCAGTTTTTGAAAGATTGCCAGGTTTTAAAACTGGCATTTACCTGTACTGGCAGATAATAAAGAACTAAATTGATAGAATGCCTGATAATGGAGTTTAACGTATTAGAAAAGACTTCTAATAAGAAAGAACAGTGTTTAGGAGCCCTGGTGGCACAGTGGGAGTTCTGGTGGCGTAGTGCCTAAGTCATTTGACTGCTAACCAGAAGGCTGGCAGTTCAAACCCACCAGCCACTCCTCGGAAGGAAGGGTGGGCAATCTACTTCTGTAGTGATACCACCTCAGAAACCCAAGGAGGGGTCGCTATGAATTGGACCCGACTTGACAGCAATGAGTTGGGCTTTTGGGTTTTGGTGGAAGTGTTTAAAGTGCTCAGCTACTAACTGGAAGGTCTATGGTTTGAAACCACCAGCTGTTCCATGAGTGAAAGATAGGTCAGTCTGCTTCTGTAAAGATTTACAGCTTTGGAAACCCTGTTGGACAGTTCTGCTCTGTCCTGTGGGGTTGCTATGAGTTAAAATTGACTCGATGACAGTGGGTATATGGTATATATGTAAATCAAGTCTGCTTAGTTAATCCTTAGGGTGTTTATTTTCTGTTGTTTCAACTTTAGCAGACATTCCAATAATCCAAAAAAAGTTTTTTTCTCCCTTGATGGTTTATTTGCCATTTTCTTATTAATTCATTCTAAAGCATGTCTGGGAGCTCTGGTGGCGTAGTACCTAAGGAATTTGACTACTAACAAGATGGCTGGCAGTTTAACCCAACAGCCACTCCTCGGAAGGAAGGTTGGGCAATCTACTTCTGTAGTGATATCACCTCGAAAACCCAAGGAGAAGTCGCTATGAGTCAGATCCAACTCAATGGCAGTGCGTTAAAACGTGTATATCCACTCTTTTAGAGATAGCATCATTATTTACATACTTGTTAAAGTTGCTTGCAGTAAATATAATCTATAGCACAGAGTCTTGGTCCTATAGTTATAGTGAGTGTCATAGTTAAGACTATAATATAAAATAATCTAAAAACCCAGTTTGAAAGTATTTTTTTAATATTAAAATTTACTATTGTGGATATGTAGTAGTGTGCATGTTTACCTAATCACACATAGTTAAGAATAACTTTGCAGGTCGTTTTTTTAATAAACTATGGTTAATCTTAGCAGGCAATACAAGACTTCCTGTCCCTCTCTGCCTGTGTAATAAGTGTATATCAAGGTAGATTGAATATTAAGGAATGCTAATATTCGGTTTGGTGTCAGAAACACCTGTATATGCATTTGTGTAAGGAAAGAGGAGAAGTCCCAACTGATTAGTTTTATTTTATTTTTTAATTGATGGTGTGCTACTTTGATCTTATATGAAGCTTTATATGAAGATCTCTGTGTGCTAACCACCTTCTTCCCTACCAAGAGGCTTGTTGTTGTTGTTAGGTGCCGTCGAGTCGTTTCTGACTCATAGTGACCCCATTCACAGCAGAATGAAACACTGCCCGATCCTGCACCAGCTCCATGATCCCTGCTGTACCTGAGCCTATCATTGGCAGCCACCGTGTTAATCTATCTCATTGAAGGCCTCCCCCTCTTTCGTCAACCCTCCACCTTACCAAGCATGACATCCTTCTCTAGGGAATGATCCCTTCTGACAACAGGACCAAAATAAGTGAGACGAAGTCTGGCCATTCTTGCTTCCAAGGAGCATTCTCCTTGGATCTGTTAGTTCTTTTAGCAGTCCATGGTACTTTCAGCATTCTCCACCAGCACCACAACTCAAAAGCATCAACTCTTCTTCGGTCTTCCTTATTCATTGTCCAGCTCTCTCACATGCATACGAGGCGATTGGAAATATCATGGCTTGTGTCAGGCACATCTTAGCCCTCGAGGAGATATCCTTGTTCCTCAGCACTTGAAACAGTTCCTTCGCAGTTGACTTTCCCAATGCTACAACATCACCTAGTGTCCTGACTGCTGCTTCTATTGGCATCGATTGTAGAACCAAGCAACGTGAATTCTTTGACAACCTCAGTCTTCTCTCCATTTATTGTGATGCTGCTCATTGGTCCAGTTGTGAGGATTTTTGTTTTCTTTATATTGAGACATAA
>NW_006921680.1:5954896-5957431 GCF_000298275.1 Orycteropus afer afer | reverse complement strand
GACACGGTGGCTGCGATGATGGGCTCAAGTATAGCAGGGATTGTGGGGCTGGCGCGGGATCGGGCAGTGTTTCGTTCTGCTGTGCACGGGGTCACTATGAGTCGGAAACAACTCGACAGCACTTAACAACAACAACACAATTTTATGTGAAATGGAAAGAGACGTCTCATAAGCAAAGCACTATTGAAGAAGAAGAACTAAGTAGGAGGTCTCACACTCCCAGATCTCAAAACTTACTGTACAGCCACAGTAGTCAAAACAGCCAGGTATTGGTACAATGACAGACACATAGACCAGTGGAACAGAATTGAGAACCCAGAAATAGATCCATCAACCTATGGTCAGCTAATTTTTGACAAAAGGCTGAAATCCATTACACGGAGGAGAAATGATCTCTTTAACAAATGGTGCTGGCAAAATTGAATATCTATTTGCAGGAAAAGGAAACAGGAGCCATACCTCACACCACACAGAAAAACTAACTGTACATGGATCAAAGATTTAATTGTGAAACCTAAAACTATAAAGTTCCTCAAGAAGAAAATAGCGGCTAATTTAGGGGCCCTAATTTATGGCATAAATAGATTGTGAAACATAACCCAAAATGCACAAACAGCAGAAGATAAACTAGATAAATGGGACCTTCTCAAAATTAAATTTCTATGTGCTTCCAAAGACTTTTCCAAAAGAGTAAAAAGAGAATGTACAGATTAGAAAACATATTCGGCAATGACATATCTGACAAGGAACTTATCTCTGAAATTTATAGAAAGCTTCAACACCTCACCAGCAAAAAGACAAACAATCCAGTTTAAAAATAGGCAGAAGACATACCCAGACAGAAGACACTTGACCAAACAGGATATTCAGGCAGCCAGCAAACACATGAAGAAATGTTCACTATCATTAGCCATTACAAAAAAAAAAAAGAAACTTCACTGCTGTCAAGTTGATTCGACTCATAGCAACCCTTCCTTGAGTTTCCAAAGTAGTATCTCTGTGGAAGTAGATTGCCTAGTCTTCTTTCCAAGGAGTGGCTGATGGGTTTGAACCACCAGCCTTCTGGTTAGCAGTCACATACCTAGCTATGCCACCAGAGCTCCCCATTAGCCATTAGAGAATATAAATCAAAAAGATGATGAGATACCACCTCACCCCAGCACTAATGGAAAAGTTCAACAAGACAGAAAATAACAAATGCTGGTGAGGATGTGGAGAGATTGGCATTCTCATACACTGCTGTTGGGACTGTAAAATGGTACAACCATTGTGGAAAGCAGTATGGTGATTCCTTAAAATGTTGGCATTAGTAAAACCATTTGATCCCATTACTAGGTATATATCCTAAAGAGGTGAGAGCCAGGACAGGAGTAGATACATGCACACCCATGTTCATCACAGCACTATTTACAATAGCAAAAAGATGAAAACAACCTAGGTGCCCATCAACAGAAGAATGGATAACCACACTATAGTACATACACACAATAGAATACTATGCAACCCTACAGAATAATGAGGAGCTCTGGTAGCATAGTGCCTAAGGCACTTGACTGCTAACCAGAAGGCTGGCTATTGAAACCCACCAGCCACTCCTCAGAGGGAAGATTGAACAATCTACTTCTGTAGTGATACAGCCTTGGAAACCCAAGGAGGGGTTGCTATCAGTTGGGCCGACTTGATGCAAATAACAGCAACAACAACAAAGAATAATGTAGAACCTGCAAAATACCACATAATGTGGATGAACTTGAAGGGCATTATGCTGAGTGAAATAAGTCAATCACAGAAGGACAAATATAATATTAGTCCATTATTGTAAAAAGTCAGTGAAAGATTTATATAAGGAAGGAAACTTTCTTTGTTGGTTACCAAGGGTTTGAGGGGAAGAGAGGGAACACTGCAGAAATAAATAATAATGACAATAAATTGGTAGATTTCCCATAAGAAATAACTGCTCTAAAAATAAAATCAATTGAAGAACAAACAAAAAAAAAAGCTGAAGAATCTGCAAAATACCTCATTATATGGATGAACCTGGAAGACATGCTGAGTAAAATAAGTCAGTCACAAAAGAATAAATGTTGTATGAAACTATTATTATAAAATGTCAAGGAAAGGTTTACACACAGAGAGAAACATTCTTTGATGGTTACCAGGAAGGGAAAATCACTAACTAGATCATAGACACATATTAATTTGTGTGAATGGAAGGGCAATATACAATAAGGAAGAGATTGCCTGATACCACTAAGTCAAAGGAAGATACTGAGAGGTGCACAAGAGTTACAGACAACAAAGGTAAATAATACTACATACACAATCCTGCAGTATCAATAATAACAATAATCAACAAATGGATTTAGAGATAGACATACAGGCTGAACAGGTATGCGTAGGCCAGTGGGATTGCACCCACAACCGTATGTAGGTTTGGCAGAGGATATTTCTACATACATATTTATACTGTAAATACATCCTTGTATATAGTAGATAAACAGGGCTAAATTATGAAAACTTTTTAGCCATAACCAA
>NW_006921680.1:5945962-5954796 GCF_000298275.1 Orycteropus afer afer | reverse complement strand
AAAGTTGTATCATCTGCATATCTCAGGTTGTTAATGATTCTTCCTCCAATCCTGATGCCACATTTTTCTTCGTATAGTCCAGCTACCAAGAGGCTTAGGACCTGGGATCTCAGTGGATCCAAAATTAGTATACCCTTGAAATAAGGAATACTTTCAGAAATTAAAATTGACCAGCCTCTTGTTTCCTACCTGGGTAGTGTTATTGCTGATACTCAGATATACATTATGTTGGAAGAAACAATCTGTGTCATGTATATGGACCTGATCAAAATTTGCTAGTTTATATTTTTACTGTCTCGTTTCATGTTCTTTTGGTATCTTGAACCATGACTGTGGCAATCTGAGGACTTTCATTTAATTTGCTCAGACTGATCATTTACAGGTTGACCTCCCAAAGAATGGAGTTGGCTTCCTACAGACTTCTTTGGTGCTTAAGGCAGTCAATTCTAGTTAGCTGCAAGGTTTGATTCCTAGACCCCCAGATCCTGCCAGGGGAGGCGTTGGGGCTTTCCCAGCTTGCTAATATATCCAGTCCTGCTACTGATTTCCCATGTCATACAGCTACAACTCTGAAACTTAACCCTAATCAGGGAAGTTGAAGAGATGGTACTGATGCATACCCATGAATCCTGACCTGGCAGGTTCAGTCTGTAGTCAGACTTCTGGATCATGGCCCCTGGTCATATCAGAGGAAGGGTAGTACCTTTCTAAACCTACAACTTAAAATATCTTCAGCCTAGCACTTTGGGATCTGTCTCTCGTAATCCAATGTCTAGCCTGGCCAGATTGCAATTTGCTGCTCTAGAGTATGATAGGGTTACGAACCTACTACTGGCCCTGACCCTGGATCTTCACTTGATAAACACTTCTTCAGTGGATCAACCATTTGTTCAACCATTTGCCCTTGTTTGCACAACAAACCAGACATTAGTACTTCAATTTTGAAATCATTTAATTAATAGCTTTTTATCGTAAGGAATGTTGTATTAATGAAATACTGTATATATGTCTATAAGAACCTTGTCCTCTGAGGGCAAGTGAAACAAATACAGTAGTTACTGAGAGCTCAAAATGCCAGGGATACCCCTATCCATATTGAGTATAGTATAATGACAAAGCATCGTACTTATAATTTATTCAGATACTGTAACATTTATTAAAACCCTTTTACATGCTTTCTACCCAACTGTTAATTTAGTGATTTTTTTCACGCATCCAACATGCCTAGACAACAAATACCAAAAATATAGGAATTTCAACTAGCTTTAATGTCATTGTGAAAAAGTGTTTACATTTAAATCAAAGGTGTTTTAAAATATTATTTTTGCACTTCTTCATCTTTATAGTTTATGCTGAGTTTTATAGATTAGAGAAATGTTTTTAAACATTTGGGAAAGCATGCTTATTGTAAGTAAGGTTTTTATGTCTTGCTATAATTCTTACCCAGGAGCTCTGGTGGCTCAGTAGTTAAGCACTTGGCTACTAACCGAAAGGTTGGTGATTTGAACCCAGCAGCCATTCCACGGGGGAAAGATGTAGTGATCTGCTTCCATAAAGACTTCCAGCCTTGGAAACCCTGTGAGGCAATTCTTCTCTGTCCTGTAGTGTAACTCTGAGTCAGAATTGACTGTATGGCAGTGAGTTTGGTTTTTGGTTATAATTCTTAAGGGATTTAAAAAAAAAAAATTATAGATCTAAAACAATATTCATACTGTTTTAGACTATGATCTCTGTATAGCTCTAGTTTAGGTAATGAATATTTGATTAATAGTTAAAGATTTGAGTTAGTCTACTTCTTTACAGACTTCGTTGAGACAAAGGGACCAGCCCCTAGAGAAGAATATCATGGTATGTAAAGTAGAGGGTCAACGAAAATAGGGAAGACCCTCAAGAAGATAGATTGACACAGTGGCTGTGTGTTAGCCTGGGTTCTCTAGACAAACAGAATCCAGCAGAGCTTATATATAGAGAGAGAGAGAAAAAAAAAAAAATTTATCTTAGGAAAATGGCTCACAAACGTATAGAAGTTGGCAAGTCCAAAGTCCCTGGAGGAAACATCAGGCTGGAGGCAGCCTTAGCTTCCACAACCACAGGAGGCCAAGAAATTCAAGGCTGACAGGCAGTACACTAGTTGGTGACACCAACGAAAGACGAATCCAAGATCTCAAGGCTGAGCGGTGGGCTTCTCGCTCATGGAAGTTTGTAGTCAGCACACCAGGGTCCCTATCCACAAAAGAATGTCTCTCTTCCCAGGATGTCCCTGGATATCCTGGAAGCAGGCCACACGCCTAGGTTTCCCCTTGGGCAGATTGGCCACTCAGAACACGATCATCCCATCCCATCATGGGAACAACCACACAGAACTGGAGTCCAGCCAAGTTGACACACAGCTCCAACTATCACAGGCTGCAACAATGGGCTCAAGCATGGCGATGATTCTGAGGATGGCACAGGACTGGGCAGTGTTTCATTCTGTTGTACATAGGGTCGTTATGAGTTGAAACTGACTTGATGGCACCTAACAACAACAGCTTCATTAGAACAAATGGATGATCTTATTTGTTAAAGCTTTTATTCATTGTGTGTCTCAAGTCTTTCCTGGAAAGTGCCCATTTAGAGTAATTGAAAGTTTAATTCTATATTCATAAACAAATAGGGTGACTAAATCTATCTTGTTTTATATCCATATGTTCCTGTTAACAGAAATCCATAGAAGCCAAGTATTTTCTCATTGTTTGAATGGAATTATTGCCTGATTCAAGCACTTGACATCATTGGATAAAATTATTTTACAAGTTCTAGCTAAACTATCTATATAGAAGACTCTAGAAAATATTTTATTGTGGCGAAGGGGGGATTTTGTAGAGAGTGAGAGAAAAAAAAGATAATGCAAGTGTGAACATGTACACAAGAAGACAATAAAATGTGAATTAGTTTGCTAGCGCCCTCAACCATACCTTCTAGCATTGGCATGACCTGTATTTTTAAATAGCTAACTTTTGCCTCTCAATAGGTTTTCAAAACAAACACTGTTAGAAATAACATAGTTTAATAATATTTTTCCAATCTTAATGTTAGGTCTTCAAACATGAACTAGCTTACGTATTGACTGGAATTCTTGGAGCAGCAATAGATTATTGGATCTTCCTTGGTCTTAAGATGGGTAGAAATGTGATGCGACACATGTCTGATGACTTAGGAAGTTATGTTTCCCTGTCATGTGACGGTAAGTATGTTTGTGTTAATATACTTTTCTTAGACCTATTCTAGAAATTAGTTTTGGATTTTTGTAGGCAGTCTGGAATCTTTAACACATGTTCACATGAAGCTTTCCTTAAAATAGTTTTATTTTTATATATGTCTAAGTATACATGAGTGTGTGTGTGTGTATGAGAGACAGACAGACAGACAACATAAAGAGGAAGATAAAAATTGCCCATAATGCTTCCACCCAAATAACTACCATTAATTTTTCAGTATAGTTCACTCTGGTGTTTCTAAGCATTTTTATGTAGTTGAACTCATACTGTATATGTAATTTTGTATTTGTATTTCCCCCTAAACATTATGTGAGCCTTTCTTTCTACTTTATCATTTATTATTTTAAAATACTATTTTGATGATTTCAAAAAAAATTGAATATTTGATTACAGTATAAAAAATATTTTCTGGAAATAAATTATTACATACTATTATTAATATGTTTTCTTAATCCTATAGCTAGAAATTACCATTAAACCATCCTATGCAAATAAAAATTTAACTAGACATATTTAAAATTAGTTTATTTCTTTCTCATTGGTAAGAAAAATATTTTTTGTGTATGGTATTTTAGAATATTACATGGTAAAAACTATTTTCATTACTTTTAATATTTCCAATGCAAGTTGAACAGAAAATCAGTCACTTATCTTATCTGTGCCATATGAATAATTCCCAGGTCTCTTCCTGCATGAATACTTAACAGTATTAAAAAGGGAATTCATTGAATCTGAACACTTACTATGTAATAAAGTCACTTGTATTAACCTGGGTTATATAACTGGTTGAAACATATTTTCCATGTACTTAATACTGCAAAATTTCTCTTTCTTTACTATACCATAAAAGATTGCTTCTCTCTCCTTTCCATTGAGTCAGGTGACCTAACAATAGATGAGTATGGGTGAAGCAAAAATGTAACTTTTATGCATAACTTAGCCTATTAGACTAGATATAGGGGGGAAGAGATGGAGTGAAAAAGTTATGCATATACGTTACATTTGTTAGGTCACCTGACTCAATGGAAAATGAAGGTGGGATGTTATTTAAGCAATATGATGGCAGAGCTCATTTTCACAGCTCTCACCTTGTGAAGAGTTCTACCCAACTCTTCTGGGTCTCCAGACAGAGAGAAGCTTCTATAAGATCTTGTGTACATGGCCAACTTAGGGAAGATTCCTCTTTCCTTCCTTTCTCTTCCTTTTTTATCTCATTCTTTGTTTCTTTTACTCTTTCTATACTGTGTAAGTTATAAGATTTTTATCTCACGTATTTTATCTCCTTTCCTTTTTGTTGAGCTAAGGGGGTGATTACTGTTCCTTTTGTGGACCAACTGTCCTTTGCTGCATGACTTTTTAACATTTCTGAGCTCAAATTCAATCTTTCTTCAGAACCCTTCTTACTATTTCTTGTCCACCATTCTTTCTTGTTAGGTTAGTAGATTTTTTAAAATCCATTTTAAAAACAGCAGAATTTTGAGTTCCGGTAAGATAACAGAATATATCCTCTTCAAAAAAGAAAAGAGGAACCAATTAACACAGATACAGAAGATAATCCTGGACCCCTGAGCTATGAAGGGAAAGATATAGAAATGAACTAAACTCCAACTAGTAGAAGAATTTCCATGAAAATACCAAAAAAGGAGACATATGGAGCTGGGGTCTGGCAGCAATCCTGATGGCACAGACAGCTTAGATATTGCCAAGTGGTGTTAGGACCTAAATTAACCTAAAAATCAGCCTTGCTAGCCAGGGACTGCACGGAAGACTATACTGGTGGCTGGTGAATAAAAGGGGAAGCAATGAAGAGGAAGGTGGGTGAGCTGTGGACTTTTGCCTGTCCAGAGGGTACTGCCATTTTGAATGTCAACAAGCAGTTGGACCATTTTGAATATTTAAACCGACAGTGTTCTCCCAGATTCCAGGGACCTAAGAATAGGCTCCACTTGCCAGGAACCACAAAGACATTCCAGACACCAGTAACTGGAAAGGTACAATATTCCCCTTGTTACTCTTATCCCCTAAACCCTCTTGGTGGGCGGAGGTGCAGCCATCCCTCACTCACACTCACCTTCTAGACTGGCAGGAATTCCATCCCAGTCTCTGTGGTTGGATGGAGTCTGGGTGCCCTGCCCCCTGCCCAGATTTTTTTTTTCCTTCCCTTTTTTATGTTAGTTTGTTTTTCTCTATTTTAAAATTAGTAGTAGTAGTAGTAGTAGTAGTCGTGGTAGTCGTAGTATTGTCTTTTTTATTATTATTCTTTATTCTTTCCTTCCTTGGTTCTAGTTTTCAGCTTTTTCTCTCTTCCCTGTTCTTGGTTCCAATTTTTTTTCTTTCTCGTGGCTAGCCCCATTCCTTATTTTCCATTTTGCATTTTTCCTACTTTTTTCTTCATTATTTTCCTACTCTACCTTTTTTCTCTTATTGCCCTCTCCCAAGAGATTTCAGGGTTGTTTTTTCTTTTTTTCTTTTTCAGTTATTGTTCCTGTATGAGTACATGATGTGCTTTTTATCCACTTGCTTTTACTTTTTTGATGATTATTCAGTTGTTATTTTTGTCTAACTAAATGGGAGACAGCAACAGTGCCCATATGACACGAAACACCTACATCTCCTGCACTTTCACTTACTGAGAGAGAGCCACCACTTCTTCCACCAGCTGGCCAACACACCAGCTGGATGACAATAAACAACTACCAAGAAGAGCCTGACTCACCCTTAGCTGCTCTTCACAAATAGTTAACAGAGATCTAAATACAACAATGTCACAATGTCTTGGAGACAACACACCATCACAGTCCACACAAAAAAGCAGATAAAGTGGTAGAAACAAGGAAGCAGGATACAGACCCAGAACATAACCATGAGGAAGAAGCAGCATTAGAACTCCCTGATAAGGAATTCAAAAGATATTTAAGTATCTTCCAAGGATTGAGAGACAGATCTAGGAAAACACAGACAAAACCCTAGAACAATTTTGGAAGAAAATACAAGAACAAAATGACAAAATAAATGAAAAATTAGAAATGATTCAAAATCTAGGATAGAAATCGAGAAAATTAATACTAAATTTTCAGAAATAGATAACACATTGAAAGAGCAAAGGACTAGAATAGAATCAGTGGAAGACAGAATTAATGAGATTGAAAACAAACACCTGAATACTTCTTTGGAAAGGGATTAATTAGGAAAGAGATCAAAACAAAATAAGAAAGCCTAAGGTTCATGTGAGATACTATCAAAAGGAATAACCTACTTGTCACTGGAATTCCAGAACAGGAAGAGAAAAATAAAACCACTGAGAAAATTGTCCAAGATATGTTGGAAGAGAACTTCCCTGATATGATGAAATATGAAAATATATCCATTCAGGATGTCCAGTGGACCCCAAACAGGATAGACCCAAAAAAACAGTAGAATTTTGACATCATTTGCTAGAATAAGAACTAAACACTTGAATAACAAATTCCCTGTTTTCCTTCTATAATGAAACCTTTTTGAGTTGAGGGATTCAGGACAAGATTAGCAGTGACTCTAGAGATAATCAGCATAGTTATATGTGTTGTTTCTAGCATAGTGATTATCTCTAAGTAAATAGAATTTATCTTGTAGTTTAACCAAATGCATGAAATACTGACCCTTATATTAAAAGCATTCTTTATTAGTGTCAGTTGCTGTCAAGTTAATTCCAACTCATGGCAACCCCATGTGTGCAGAGTAGGACTACTCCATAGGGTTTTCAACGCTATGACCTTTTGGAAGGAGATCTCCATACCTGTCTTTGAAGGTATCTCTGAATGGGTTTGAATTGCCAACCTTTCAGCTGGTAGCCAAGAACTTAACTGTTTGTGCCACCTATGGATTCCAGCAGAGTTCTACTACATATTAAAAGGAGACCCGGAGTGGTGCAAAAGGTTAAGACCTCAACCACTCACCAAATGATTGATGCTTTGAACCTACCCTTTTGGGCCTTGAGAGACAAGCCTGGCAGTTTGCTTCTGAAACATCACAGCTTCAAAATTCTATGGAGCCACAAAGTTTGTCACAGCATTATTCACAGTAGCAGAGATGGGAACAACCTAAATGCTCATCAATGGATGAATAGATAGCAAACTATGATAGAAACACACAATGGAATACTATGCAACATTAAAGAATAATGAAGAATCTACCAAAAAAAGGCATTTGATAAAATCCAACAGCCATTCCTGATAAAAAAAAAAAAAAAAAATTCTCAGCAAAATAGGAATAGAAGGGACATTCCTCAACATTATATAAAGGGCGTATATGCAAAACCAACAACCAACATTATTCTTAACAGAGAGAGACTGAAACCATTCCCCTTACGAACAGGAACCAGACAAGGATGCCCTCTATCACCACTTCTATTCAGCATTGCATTGGAAGTCGTAGCCAGGGCAGTAAGGCAAGAAAGGGAAATCAGAGGCATCCATATTGGTAAGGAAAAAGGAAAACTATACCTATTTGCTGATGATATGATCCTGTACATAGAAAACCCAAGAGACTCAGCAAAAAAAAAAAAAAAACTACTGGAACAATAGATTTAGCATAGTGACATACAATATCAGCATACAAGAATCAGTTGGATTCCTCTACACCAGCAAAGAGATTGCTGAAAAGGAAATAAAGAATACATTTACAATGTTGTTGTTGTTGTTATGAGCCATGGAGTTGGACCTGACTCTTAGCGACCTCTCCTTGGGTTTCCAAGGCAGTATCACTACAGAAGTAGATTGTTGTTGTTGTTGTTGTTATGTGCCGTCGAGTCAGCCCTGACTCATAGCGACCCCTCCTTGGGTTTCTGAGGCAGTATAACTACGGAAGTAGGATTTCCCAACCTTCCTTCCGAGCAGAAGTAGATTAGCTACCCAAAAAATAAAATACTTGGGAATAAATCTTACTAATGACACAAAAGACCTGTAGAAAGAAAACTACAAAACACTACTTCAAAAAACCATAAGAGATCTACATAAATGGAAGAACATACCATGTTCATGGATAGCAAGATTGAATGTTGTCAAAATGTGAGTTCTACCCAAAGCAATCTATACATATTCAATGCAATCCCAGTCCATTTCCTATCAGCATTCTTTAAAGATATGGAAAAACCAATCACTAAGTTTATGTGATTGTAAAAAAAAGTAGCAGGTGGGAAGAGCAGGAGAAAGGGGATTAAAAGCCAGGAAGCCAGAGAGAAGAGCAATCAGCCAAAAAGATTAGGTGAGGAGAGGAAACTCAGGCCTACCCAGAGTAGCAGGCCGAAAGAGCAGGAGAAAGGGGATAAAAGCCAGGAACTTGGACAGAGGAGCAGTCAGCCCCAGGGACAACTCAGGGACGCCCAAAGCAGAAGGCCAGAAGAGCAGGAAAAAGGGGATTAAAAGCCAGGAAGCCAGACAGAGGTACAGTCAGCCACAGGGACCCAGTTAGGGGTGATACGAGAGGTATCCAACAGCAAGAAAAACTTGTCTGTCGGTTTGTCCTACTGTGGTGACATGTAGATGTGAATTTTGAGGCTGAGCCTCTGGTGTTTAAAACCCAGCGAGATGCACCTGG
>NW_006921680.1:5908149-5939791 GCF_000298275.1 Orycteropus afer afer | reverse complement strand
GCCTAAGGCATTTGACTACTAACCAGAGGGCTGGCAGTTCAAACCCACCAGCCACTCCTTGGAAGGAAGGTTGGGCAATCTACTTCCATAGTGATATCACCTCGGAAACCCAAGGAGGGGTCGCTATGGGTCGGGTCTGACTCGATGGCACATAACAACAACAACAGTTTACAAAGATAGTGTTCTGTATCCTACTGTAGTGAGTAGTGATGTATGTCTTAAAAGCTAGTAAGTGGCCATCTAAGATGCAGCTATTAGTCTCTCCCCATCTGGAGTAAAGAAGAGTGAAGAAAATCAGACTCAAGGAAACAATTAGCCCAAAGACTAATGGACCATGTGAACCACAGCCTCCACTACCCTGAGAAGAACTAGATGGTTTCCAGCTATCACTACCAATCACTCTGATCAGCAGCACAGTAGGTCATGGACAGAATGGGAGAAAAATGTAGAATGAAATTCAAAATCATTTTAAAGAAAAAGAAGAAGAAGAGGAAAGAAAACATTCATTCGTCTGATAGAGACTTGTGGAACCCCCACAACTGTGGCACTTAGACACCCTTCAAACCTGGAACCAAAACCACTCTCACGGATCACCTTGCAGTCAAATAACAGATAGCCCTTTAAAGTGAACAGTAGCCCTCATGAGGAACATAGGCCTCAGAATAATCAACTGAATGAGACCAAAAGGGCAGCATTTGCAGAAAAACAGCTTTTTCTGTTTTTCAGAATACAGCAAGGGACAGGGCAAAGGGGAGTGGAAACAGAGAACTCAGGGAGTAAACAATGCTGTTACATTGAGTATATTGCCCTTAATGTTAAGAAACAAAATGTCTATAAATTGTTGAATGGAAAACTAAGTTACTCTGTAAACCTTTGTCCAAATTTAGAAATAATAAACTCTATGGAGCAGTTCTCCTCTGTAGATGTAGAGTCAAAATCTAAGGACAGCAACTAACAACAGTACTACATGTTACACACCATTGTTAATGCTTGCTTTACTCATTTTCTGAAATTCCCTCACTTTAAGTAAGCAGGGCATTGTTGTCCATTGTTATTCTCAGTTTTCACACGTGAAACTCAAGAAGTTGAACCTATGACAGTCTTGAGCTAAAACTAGGCCTTAATGTTACTGTTGTGATCTTCTCAACAAAGTGATAACTTTGCTTCCCAGGATCTATATTTCATCACTAATATTTAAAAGTCCAGTTTAGATTTAAATTATATCTCTTTAAAAGTATAGTTAATCCTTTCCTTACACACACTACTTGTTCCTTAGGCTTCAGATTATTCTATAGATAAGCAGTCTTCAAAATTTAATATATTTCTAAAACTGGTTCACTCTAATATCTTCTAACTTTCTGCTCTTTAGTACAGCTTGATTTTTAAGCTTTATCACAGAAATAAAGTGAATAAAAATAAGAACAATAGCTTTTCTATTTCTAATAAGCAGAATAAAGTGCTTGTTATGGAGCTGGTAGAATACCACACTTTTTTCCTTACAAGTGAACCAGGTCTTCTAATCCCTTTTCTACTGGTATTTTGATGAAGACATTTAAAAATCATTGTTAAAGATCTTGCTCTGTCTTCTTATTTATGGCAAATTGAGTGTTTCGAAAGTACAAAATTCATACTGTGCTGTGACAATACACCATCTTCTCATTTATTGACATGGTTGGCTACCAAAGACCAGGTGCTTATGCAAAATCCACATTATGTGAAGAAGAGGACACAGAGACAGCCCCAGAGCCCAGACTCTTGGAACTGCTGTGTCCCGCAGTACCGCTGTGCTCTGGACCCTGCTGTCAGGGTGGTGCTTAAAGGGCTTCAGGCCCCGCAGCTAAACTATAGGCATAGTTAGCAGCTCTGGGGCTTTGGCCCTCCAGCAGTACTAGGGGTCAAGATAGTTGGGGTTGCTGCCAGTTCCTATGCCCCCTGCAGCTACTGCCTGTGCAGCCCTAGCCACCTCCTGTTCCTTACAGGACAGGGACGACCCCACAGAAAAGAGTGATGAGCTGCTGATCTTGAAATCTGAGGCTGAGAAAGTGAAGACTAGCAGCTGCTCAGAAGAGGAGCTGTGCAGCCAGGCAGCCACCAGCTTCTACAGTCCCCAGGCCTCACATTACTCCCAGTACCCTTCCTGCTGCAGGACTTGGTCCCACCAGAGCTTTTCAGTAGAGGGAAGCCACAGCAGCAGCAACCTCCCCTACCCCTGCCTACTCCTGTGCCCCACTGGCCACTCACAAGCCCTTCTTGGAGGAGCTCACTCAAAATCCACTTCAGTCACCTCTTTTGCACAAAGTGCTGCAACAGTGACTCCTGCAGTGTTAGGGATGGGACCAACAAGAGAACTTCTAGAAAGCTGGCTGCTTCATCTGCAATCCTGACAGACATGGGGTGGCTAGATGTGGGTAGGAAACCCAGGTTAATGCAGTAAATAGACAGTAGATTTTTTTACTATTATTGTAAATGTGAAATGTTGGATAACAAGAGAGTTGATGTGTGAGGAGTTGGTATATTCAGATTAAAATCTATGGAATTTTAGTTTGATACAATTACTGTTAGTTTGTAACTGTTTTGGAGAATACTAAGAACATAATAAAATGCTTTTTTTTTCCTTTCTGTCAGATCTTATGTTCACTTATCCCACATAGATGGCATTCTCTTTTGTTTCTAAACACTTGGGATAGGAAGAGTTTTCTTATATCCCTTTCTGTATTTTAAAGTCAAACTACCTGAAATTTCTATTTTTTATACTTAGGTGAAATTCCTAATCTATTAGCCCTAGGGGTCAGCACACTTTATTATGTAAAGTGTCAGATAGTAAATATTTTTGGCTATAAATGACTGTCCTAGTTACCGAGCTGTGCCTTTGTAGTGAGAAAACAGCCACACACAATATATAACAAATGAGCATGGCTGTGTCCAGTAAAATTTTATCATAAAAACAGATAGCAGGCCATAGTTTGCCAACTGTTGGCTTAAACTTACTTCTTCTCGTGTTTAATACCTTCTTCCAACCCTTTAATGACTTTTGTTTTTCTGACTCTATTCTAATCCTTTTCCATGCTTCAGACCTCTCTATCAGTATTTTAAACCCCTTCCGTAATTATATGAACTTCTTCCATAAATAATGAATTTTTTACGTTTTCGCTCATGGCCCCAGAATATTTCCATCCCCTTCATTTCTTTAACAAATTTTATTGACACTCTACCAGGCATTGAACTAAGCATTTCGTATAGAGTACAGAGGGAAAACAAAATATGGTCTTTGCCTTTTTGGAGCTTTTAGTGGGAGAGGCAGACTAATTACGTTGATATAAATACATCATTTAAAGACGATGAGAAGTGCTAGGTGTTATGATGAGAAAAATTAGGTGTTATGAGAGATTGGTGAGCATACTTTATTTTGGGTGGTCCTGGAAAGCAGAAGCCAAGGGTAAGCAGAAGCTAAGGGTAAGCAGAATGCGGGCAGAGTCAGAGAGGTGTTCCAGTCAGAAACAGCATTTAGCAGAACTGAGGAGGATCTTCTGGTGCATGGCTGATGGTAAGCACCAAGGGGAAGAGTTGCCAGAATAAAGTTTCACATTTGGGCACTATTTACTTTATGGGTTGGGTAATTTTTTGTTGTGAGGGGCTGTCCTGGACATTGAAGGATGTTTAGTAGCATCTCTAACCTTTGCCCACTAGGTGCGGTAACACCCTCTCCCCGGTTGTAACAGCCAAAAACATCCTCTTGTTGTGGTTAGCAGCCTTTGATTGGGCCCACATGGTAACCCATGTTCAATGGAATGAAACGCTGCACAGTCCTGTGTCATCCCCATGATCAGTTGTGGAGAATTGGACTGTTGTGATCCCTAAACCAAAAAAAAAAAAAATCCACTGCCATTGAGTCAATCCCAAACTATGATCTGTAGATATTGCCAAATGTTCCCTGTTGGAAGCTCCCCGACCATACTACCCTGCATTTGAATACCACTAAGTATAGGACTGAGAAACACCATGAGGCATCAGGGCAGGGCATTTATTGGGTATCAGCAATCCCCTACCCTGTAGGAACTCTGCCACTCAGTAGGGAGCTCTATCTACTATGTTTTTACATTACAAATAATGTATGTGTTATATGGCTTTTTGTAAGCCACGCAACCCCTTGTATGTTAGTTTCCTATGCAAGCTATGCGTGTTGTATGTATGTGCATTATTTACGTGGTGCGTTATATGTGGAAAAATACTGTGTCTGTGTATCTCATATTGCTATTAAGTTTTCATACTGTTCAATTAAAATATAATTTACTTGAGGTTTTTGAAAGGAGGATATTTGAGACAATCAAGCCTTTGGTGTTTTTATTGTTGTTTGTTTTGTCATTTAAAATCATAACTTCTTTTCCTATAGTAGAATGGGTGCAAAGTTCTAAGGAAATCCTTATACACACTCTTGTTTTATCTTTCTCCTCTTCTTCACCTTGTGGCTGTCTGCCTTTGCTGCAGTGATAGGATTCATAGGTGTAGTCAGAGGAAGCTTTCTATCTTTCTTCCCCTCAGCTCAAGACTAATCACTGTAAATTAAATACTTCGGTGCTCATTTAAAACCAAGTACTGATTTTCTAAAGGAGCAACTCTTTTGTGGGAAGAGATCTTTGACATTAATTGGAAAGCATAGTGATAGATAAAATTCTACATCTATTAGTATTTATTTATTTATTCCTATCGATCTACATACGTAGATAGTCATTTTAAGACTTTTATTTAAAATAAAACAATTTTTTCTTGAATGGCAAGGAATAGAAATATTATATATTTTTTTGTTGTTTAAAATTATGTGGATAAATCTTACTGGTATAGGAATTTTCATTCACGTGAATAAAATCCACTGAGTTAATTGTCTATAGGAAGAAATTTTATAGCATATAGCAACAACTATATTTATTTCTCTTGTATTCTCTACAGACTTTTCTTCACAAGAATTAGAAATTTTTATTTGTTCGTTTTCCTCCTCCTGGCTTCAAATGTTTATTGCAGAGGCAGTCTTTAAAAAGCTATATTTACAGAGTTCCATCAGTATTTCTTCAGAGCCACTCTCTCTTCAGAAAATGGTAAACACCACTCTACTCTAGTTCTTTTAATTTCCAGTAATTTTATAAATTCAACTTAAAAATACTTTTAATCATTTCTTATAGTAGAACAGAACACAGTAATTCATAGATCATTCAAATCTATATAAGACCCACAACTTTTTTTACCTCAGAAATGGAAAATCAGTGAATAAATTTTAATTACTTACTTGGGAATAATTAAAGATTGCTAATAGAAGAATAATACAAGAATTTTTGTTTTTAATCACTTGCCATAGTACGTAAGATTGTGATTTTGGAAAGTTACAGATCCAAAAAATAGTCTTCATAGTATTTCATGGTATTTAAAAGTCAGAATTTGCTAATGATGCCAGAGGTTATTCCCTTTTATCCTATACACACTTATACAAAAAAGCTGCTTTTGATCCTGGGTTCTCCAGTTTTATCTTGGCTATCTTTACCAAACCAATTTAAATATTATTAATATTATTAGATACTATTAATATCTAGTATCTCCAGCAGTTTATTCAACAAATGGAAGACGATTGGTCATTAGAAAAATTTCACTTTTTTAAAAAAATTAAAACAAATTTTTACCTTTAAGGACTTTTACACTTTTTATACTGTTTGTATATTCCAGACTTGTTTTCTGTTGAAGAAGACATTTTGTCAAATGGAAATGACAAAATACCAGTTGTACATATATCAGATGTTTTCCTGTAGAAAAATATGCAAAAGAATCATAAGTTGGGCATAAGACTAGTAAAAAAAACTTTTATTTAATGAGTATCAAATTTGAATTACAAAAAGCAATAATTTTCAAAAAGATATTTTCCTTTTTGTCCATGTATTCTTGATTTAATGATATGGAGCCAGTAGCGTTCTTAATATTTTAGCATGTTCAAATAAGATAGAGTGGCAACTAAGGATGAAACTGGGAAAATATAACCAAACTTAAGGGTGAAATGAATCAAGTAATTTCTTTTTACTGCTTTCCAGATCTTTATAGTTGAGAAAGCAATATAATATTATTTTGCAACAGGTATATTCCTATTTGCCAGCATTGGAGAAAAGTGGTGTTCATGGGGCTGGAAAGATGCAGATACTGAAGAAAATAGGACAACGGCCTTGCCTTGACTCTCAGAGGGCCTTACTAATGCTAAATGGTGCTAAACAGCAGCAAGTGGACGGACTGCCAGAGTTACCGTAAGTGTTGCTCACAAAGCAACTGTGCTTTGTTTTAGAGTACAGTTCTTTTCTGATACTTTTTTTTTTTTAACTTTATGGTTATCTGTGATGCCAACAATTACAGTGATTAGCAGAAAACTCAATTTTAGACCTGTAAATACACATGAGCAACAGTTTCTCAATGTGAAGAAAGTAAGCATTTACTTTAATTTGATAGAAAGTAAATCCTTTCTTTCTAGTAAAATTAAGTATTTCCCAAAAAAAGTCATATTTTTATCAAATTATGCTTTAAGTTGATAGTGGTAACAATTATACAATGTGACAAATGTAGTTAATGTTAGAGAATTGTACACTCAAAATGGTTAAAATGGCAAATGTTTGGCTGTGCATACTTAACCATAATTTAAAAAAAAAAAAGGGTTTTCCTCCCCCACCCATAAAAATTACTGTTTTATGTATATATTTTTACGACATGATTTGAATTACTAATTTTATGTAATAAAGATAGGATTTTAGAATGTATGGCCCTGTTAAATACTCTAAATTGTTAATAATAACTTCCCCACAGTGAGGAACCTATACAAACATGATTTGTAAAACTCAGAAAACCCAAAATGTTCTCTGAGAAGAAAGGAATAGGATCAGAGTAAGAATGGGCAGCAAAGATGTACATCCTGATGATAGCTTTTCACTTTATTTCTGCCAGTGGTTTACTGGGTCTCTTTTTCTCTTTACCCAGCAGTCTATATTCATAAACTTCTCAGTGGTATTTGTGAGTGAGTGTGAGGCTTAATAAAATGAAAAATTTGTTTTTATACAGTTGAAATAAATTTAAAAATGGAAAGCAGTGTGGATTTGAATGAGTAAGGGGGTTTAAGTTAAAAGGAGCCTAGATTAAAAAAAAAAACTCTTTACCACCTAATATGTATTGTCATGCCTTGTTGAAAAGCAACCTTTCAGTATTACTTTCCTTTCAGAGAGCTGAACCTTACCAAATGTTCCTCATCATTAAAAAGATTGAAAAAGAAGTCTGAAGAGGAATTGTCATATTCCAAGGAGAATTGCCCCTCTATAGTTACAAAGATGAATTTTCACAAGACTAATCTAAAAGGTATTCCAAGTATCTAAATTAATTTATGCTAAGAACCTTTCATGATTGTAGTCAATACTTGCAAGTTTAGCTTACTTGCCCTGATGAATACTTGAACTTAAATATTAGACTAGATCCAGGGAATACCTTATTGGATAGCATATTACTTTCTTAAATTGTCATGAATACAAAGAAAATGGTCGTTTAATACACAGTTTAATAGAGTGTTCCTTTCCTTCTTTTCTCTCCATACCTCTCTACCTACTAATCACAGTGTGTAGCATGTGTTGAGTTCATTCCAGACTTGCCCGCCTTACTTTTCTAATCCATCTCAACCTGTGCTGCTTAGAATCAGTGTCTTCTGATTTGAAAGTATAATTCACTCTTCATCTCTTTCAGTCCTAGACATTTTGTGAACAAAGAATGAGGAGTAGGCTATGTTACATAGCTGTGTTAAGCATATGGACTCTTTTCTTCCAGGCACTGAGCCCAGACTATGAAATGTGTTTGGCTTTTGGTTCTAACTATACTGGAACCTAAGAACCTAAAGGATAGAATAACAAGAAGAGTGTTGTAGTAATTCACTTTGGCACCTTTTCCACTTAGATACCTCTTAGCTCACAAATATAAAAGTACCTTCCAATAATCTGTACCTGGCCAAAGTAAACTCCTAAGTCCCCTTTGTTTTTGAGCTACATTGTGTTCTTAGTGTAGATATGCTTGTCATTATGATATTTACAGAGGTAATGACAGATTTTATAATCTTTCATCATGATGTAAGTTCATAATTGCCTAGTACAAATTTGGCTCAAAATGTGAAAACTTATTAAGTGATAATTTAGATATTAACTTCACAAATCAGTATCCTTTTTCTTTGTTTTATTGTTTCAGAAAGTAAAATGAATATGAATGACTTTAGGCTGAATAGCAGAAGGAACTGGGAGGTAGGAAGAGAACTGAGAAATAGTAGAGCACAACTTCAAAAGCTTTTCTATACATGTAAAAGAAATGTTTTGGTAGAAGTTGCAGAGATAATAAGTAAAACTGAACACTTTAAAAATGTGTTACTTAGTATTCTGTAGCAAGAGAGAATATGGTTAAGTATTTCATTTGTTTTCCAAGCAATTTCTTACAAGTTTTTAAAATTTCCCTTACCATCAAATTGTCACTTACATGTTATTAATTTTGATTTTAAGAGATATGGATGTAGACTGAAATTTAGCTGGCGTACACTAATTGCATTCTTCTTAGAAAAAGCAGACCTTAAAAACTTGCCATTCTATTTGTCACCCTTGTTCAGCTTTAAATGGTACTTGGGATTTGTGTGTGTGTGTATGTGTGTGTGTGCATGTTTATATTAAGATTCCTTCATTTCTCCCTCTCTGTGCTGTTGTAGCCAAGCCAGACAGCCTATTGAGAAGCAGCAAACCATCTGTTAATGGATTTGAAGTTCTGAATTATACTTGAGTGTGTAGAGGCACTCGTGCTTAGCCAGAAACATTCATTTGAATTAAGCTATAAATGCTGTGTAAAAAAGAACCATACATTTAACGTAGGTTCATGAATAAATTTAAGAGAGGGCAATTGCACTCTAAACTTTTATTACTGCAAAACCGAGTATTTTTGGTGTTCTCTGATCATGTGAGGGTTTATAGCATGATTGAAGCTTTAAACCTTGAAGTAGGGGGATAAGGGGAGACAATGCCTGTGTTAAACCTTTTGCAGTAGAATTTCATTTCTGAATTGCTGATAGCACAGAAGCTCTTGGATTGGTAGGGTTCCCTCCCCCGGTTTTTTTAATGCAAGAGATGTTTAAACCAGTCAAAAGAAAAGCTCAATAAATAATTTTCTGGCATGAGGCCACATCTCCTAGTTCATGCTCTTTGATTATTTTCTTTAGTTGATATCTTGTCTTCTCTGGAATAATCTATTAATTTTTTATGACAGGAGAAACAGCCCTGCATAGAGCTTGCATAAATAACCAAGTGGAGAAATTGATTCTTCTTCTTTCTTTACCAGGAATAGACATCAATGTTAGAGGTAAGCTCTACATCGTTGTGCTCTAATCCAATGTCTTAATATTTGTGCTATTAAGTAGTTATATGTCAACAGCTAAGTAAACTTACCTAAGATATCTTTTAAATATTGCCATTAGCAAAACCAAGAAATCCATTATATATTGATTTATAGCTCATTAGAAATCTTTTTTTGTGTCCACATTTTGGTTAGATCCCAACATTAGTATTTTTAAATTTAATTTTTTTTAGAGTAGAGATACAAGCATTTTTATCAAAGCATTCTTTTTTATATGTGAGGCAGCTAGAAAGTCATCCTGATGAGAGAAGTAGGATATCAGTACTTTACTACCAAAAGTCCTACTTTTGCTGTTTTAAAACTTGCCATGATTTCTAATTCAGACAATGCTGGCTGGACGCCTTTGCATGAAGCTTGTAACTATGGCAACACAGTGTGTGTCCAGGAAATTTTGCAACGTTGTCCAGAGGTAGATCTGCTCACTGAAGTGGACGGGGTGACTCCTTTGCATGATGCACTGTCAAACGGACATGTAGAAATTGGCAAGCTGCTACTCCAACATGGGGGTGAGTGCATTTATGCTAAACTGGTTTTGATAAATTATCTAGTTTTCTGATGAATTCCTCAGAGGTAGATAACATTTTATGTTTAAGATCTATGAGGAAAGATACCTTTATTTTATAGTAATGAAAAAGTAAGGATAAAAAGTCTGCTTAAATGTAAGCATCTTTTCTTAGAAGGATGAAAGCCTTTTCATGATATATATTTATTTATTGTATTATTAAGCCTATTTAAGTCTGTATATGAGAATGTTTTTGAACTGAGTGTGTTAGTTTCTATTATTAATGCTTTTATTTAAAGTGTATAATGTCTTTGTGAACCAGTTATTTGTGAAAGCTTTTTAATAAATGGATGTACTTGTTCAATTGTGATTACTTGGATTTTATTCTTGTTTCATTTTCTGTATATAACTGCTAACTTGATTAATCTTATTTTTTATGAGTCATTTCTTTATAGACTATAAAAATGATATCCTAGAATAGCTTTTCTTCATTCACATTTTGCAGGCAATTAAGTTAAAATGAGAAGATTTTCAATGATAATAACTGTTGTATAGTGGTTTTGTGAAGGAGGTAACTTGAGTTTAATATTTATCTACTGCTTTTTCTGCTAATTTTTAATCTCCTTTCAGCAAAGTCGTTCCTTTAGTGACATTCCCTTTATATCTGAATTGAGTAATATAAATTTTACATCAAAATGTGCAGAACTGATTTGTATTAATAAAATATAACTGATGACTACATTCTAATGCAGAAACAGAAGATTTGTATAAATTTCCTGTTGCTTTTATTTACGCTAATTTCAACTTGTAATTTAACTAAATTTTTTTCCTGTAATTACTGCTGTTTGATTGTGCATGAAAACAAAAAGCATTTTTCATTTAGATGTCTTTTTACTATATACGTTACTAAATACACGTTTGAGAAAGACTGCATATTGCAAGGTAGTATAAGATATTTTGTTATTTATAGTCTTCTCCTGCCCCCTAAAGGCCTTAGTGTGCCTATTTTACTAACACCATTTCATAATCAAGACGATTTTCAGTTCTTCTACCCTGTTTTTATTTTTTTCAGTGTTATAGGTTTACTAAACTATAAAGTTCTGCCTGTTGGGTATTTTGTTTTTTTACTCAACCAATGTATCTGACATACCAAGCTAATATTTGGCCTTGTTTCAAAGGATCTAAGTGATGTAAGAGCCATTATTGTATTAAGTTCAGCTCTTCAATATAAAATGGTCTTTAACAAACAATGTGAATTTTTCTGGGGCCCTTAGTGAAAAATAGTAAATGAGTGTGCATTTCTTTTCCTAAAGATTTAATCTGCTTGTATTTATCAAGGTCCTTTGGGAATTGTACAGACTTACCTTTGCCTTACTCATATTTTGGGACCTGCCAAATGATTTGATACCATCATTGTAATAACTGTTATTTATGCATTGTGAGCCAATCAGTCTTGAGAATAATATTTTTAAGAATTTTTATGTCTCTGAAACTTTTGTTTACTTTTATTATCCTATAATTTTGTTTGTTTGATTGTTTTTAAAGGAGTAACTTGGAGCATATTTTTTGGGTTTTTTTGGGGGCTTTTTTGAGAGGCTAATTTTGATTTAGAATTCTCTTTTTTCCATAACTTATGCACTAGTTATACTTCATCAATGGTTGATCTTTTATATTAAATATATGTTATAGCCAGGCCACTGAATATGCCTGATCAGATTCAGCATTAAGCATTTTATCAGCTATAATCTATTCTTTTTCTGACAATATATGATCTATGTTATATGATAGGACCCTTAGATTATATCTACTAGGTCTAAAACTTTTATATCCTTTATAGCATTTTTATGGCAGTTTGAACAAATAATCATAAGGCTTGAATGGCAAAGGTACAAAATACCTCTGTAGTTTGCTGTGTGACCAAATACTGAGTCATTGTTGTGTCCCTTCCACATCATCCTTTACTACCTAGGAGATAAACTCTATCTCAGTCTTTCTGAAATAGGTTATTAGACATGTTCAGTTTATTTAGATGGATGTGATCTGGAACAATTAACATTTTTTGTGAATCAGTTACCTATACTAAAAGTTGAAGATAACTAGGGGTAAAATGAAAAGTGTATTCTGATGTGTGCAGTCTTTGTACTGCCAGAATCATCTACCAGCCTTGGAAAGCCAAAAACCAAATCCACTGCTGTCTAGTCGATTATAACACATAAGGACCCTTGAAGACAGAGTAAAACTGTCCCCATGGGATTTCCAAGACTATAAATCTTTACAGAAGCAGATTGCCCCATCTTTTTCCCACGGAGCAGCTGGTGGGTTTGAACCACCGACTTTTTGGTTAGCAGTCCAATGCTTTAACTACAGTGCCACCAGAGTCATGGAAGAGGGGGCACTATATTTTTTCCTTTTGGTGATATCATGAAATGTCCTTAAGCATCTTTTACAGAATTTAAAATGAACTTGTTTTGTTAATTTCTCTTAAAAACACTAAAACTCTTATTTTGAGTTGTCAGTTTATAAAGTTCATAAAAGCTTTTTTTGTCCCCCTTTATTTATAGCCACATGTGCTATTTGTTGAACTAAAGCATATACTTTTAGGCAAATCTCATTTAGGCAATTAACTAGAATTGTGTTTTGTTTTAATGCACCTTTATTAGACAGTCAATATGTATAGCCAGTTAATTGTGTCAACATGAATTAGTATAAAATATGACTGTAAACAGAGCCCTAGATGCTTTGGGAGAAAAGAGGGAGAAACAGCTGTTAAACTGCCAAAATAAAAATGTTTTACTCTTAACATTTTGCATTTCGTTTTTCACAGGCCCAGTGCTTTTACAGCAGAGAAACTCTAAGGGGGAATTGCCCTTGGATTATGTGGTATCACCTCAAATCAAGGAAGAACTATTTGCTATTACAAAAATAGAAGATTCCGTGGAAAACTTTCATGCACAAGCAGAAAAACATTTCCAGCACCAGCAACTTGAGTTTGGCTCATTTTTACTTAGTAGGATGCTGCTAAATTTTTGTTCCATTTTTGATTTATCTTCAGAGTTCCTCTTAGCTTTCAAAGGGTTAACACATCTAAATGAACTGCTTATGGCTTGTAAGAGTTATAAGGAAACTACCAGTGCTCATACTGACTGGTTATTGGATCTTTATGATAGAAATATAAAGACATTACAGAAGCTCCCAAGTATTATTAAGGAACTGCCTGAGAATTTGAAAGTATGTCCCGGCATACATACTGAGGCCTTACTGGTGACACTGGAAGTGATGTGTCGCTCAGTCACAGAATTTTCATGAGGAAGCCCAAAAATGAATCTACTTTCTAAACTTGTTCAACTTGATGTGTCGTTTATTCTGGACATCATAGCTTAGTAAGCATTAATTTCTTTTATTTATAGACAGCTTTTGAAGACTTGCTAAATTCTAAAAATTCTAAAAGCACTTGCAAAACTATAATATGGGGCATCTTTTTCCAATGTGTAAAATTTCATTCAAAGTTAAAAAATAGCTTTGTTGGATATACACTACTTTCATTAATCTTTAGTTTTCTGAATTCTGAAAGTGATGTTATTTATTTACATTGTACATGTAAAATATTTTTCTTTAATTTTTTTTTCCCAAAATCAAAATATAGTGTCCTCTATTCTAAGTTGTTCTAAATCTTAGACTCATGGGGAGGATATTCATGCAAATGTACATCTATAAAACATGTAGTTCCTGTTTCTTTTATCTATAGGCTTTTGGACTAAATACTCATTTTAAATCTGTATGTTTCTAAAATAAATGTTTCTAAAATTTACAATAATAATTCCTGTCTTCTGGTTTTTAAAGCAGTCTGACAATGTAATTCCTCAATCTATTTTATTTTAGCAGGTCATGTGCATAGTGTATTACTACTCTGTATAACCAGTATTCTATAAGTGAAAACATTCTATTGCTTAATAAGTTTTATTAAATACTAAGATTATAAGTGGCAACTAAGTAAAATAGATTCAAGATTATCTAAAATTTTAATGTGGAGTATGAATTTGCAGAATAGTAACATTTCAATTTGCAGTTTTTTCCTAATAGTAATTTATAGTAAAACTCAAAGAAAGGGTGTGGGTAATAACCACTTTTAAAATTGGAGTTGCTTCACTAGTGGGAATAAGTTACAGTGTGATACAGCTAGAAAAGAAACATTAAAACTTCCATTTTGCTTTTATGTTATTAAAGTGATGATCTTGAAGCAATTAATCTGCTAAAGAAGCACACTTTAGTTTTATCTTTGAAATAGATCTTTTAACAAAATACAAATACTGTTTTTATTACTGGGTTTTTAATCTAAATTGGAAACTATTTCATTAATATATCAGCGCTGGATAAAAATCAGAGCTTTTTCCATATTTTAAATTAGTAATTTTTTCACGCATACTCAAAGAAATATTGGTTGTCGCTAGCTAGCCTTCAAATTTGACATCATACAAAGCCCTTTTGATATTTATTTAGTCTGCCAAAGTATCAGAGAAACCATGATGAAATAGAGACTGAGGAACATTAAAGTATGCATAGGGAGTAACTGCTTCCCCAGTTGATGAATGCAAGAAGATACTTATTCTCAGGAGTAGCCACTTTGCTTGACTTGTAAAAGCCTTTGGGATAATGTTTGCTTGGTAAACTGATACACACTTAAAAACGTAGAATTTGACTTGAGTGTTTCCAAGCCTTGTAAAAAACTAGCTAAAATACAAAGTGTCTTACTTATCTAGTGCTGCTATAACAGAAATGTCACAAGTGCATGGCTTTAACAAACAGAAATTTATTTTCTCACAGTTCTAAACTGTGCAAGAAGTTCAAATTCAGAACAGCAGCCCTAGGGGAAGGCTTTCTTTCTGTGTCAGCTCAGAAGAAGGTCCTTGTCTCTTCAGTGTCTGCTTCCTGGTTCCTTAAGATCTCTGTGTGTATTGACATCTAGCTTACCCTGTCTCTCTTTCTAGTTTGCTTTTTTTTTTTCACCCTACACTACTCCTTCCTCATTAACATAAAACAATCCATTCCCAAATGAAATTATAACCACGGGCACAGAGGTTAGGGTTTACAACATGTTTTGGAGGGGCACAAATTAGTCCATGACATTCCTCCTTTTGTCCCCCCAAAGTTCATATCCTTGCACATCCAAAACACTTTCATTCCATCACATCATTGCAATAAAATTAACTCCAAGTCCAAAATCTCATCTTCTGAATCATCTAAATCAAGTATGGGTGAGACTTTGGGTGTATTCCATCATGGGGCAAAATTCCTCTTCATCTGTGAACTTGTGAAATCTGGAATACAAGTTGTTTCCAAAGTACAATGATAAACAGGCACAAGGTAGAGGTTTCCATTACAAATGGGAGAAATTGGGGGTGGATGGGGAGGGATAATGGGCACCAAACAAGTCCAAAATCCAGCAGAAAAAAATTAGCTTTCAAGCTTTGAAAATAATCTGTTCTTTGAGACCATCTGGGCAACGGCCTCACCCTCCAGACTCAGTGTTGGCTATGCCCTCTGCATCCTAGGTGGAGGCCCCTTGGCCCTGGGCTTCAGTTCTGCCTTCCAGGTCCTCTTGGATGGCAACTTTGCACCCTCAGCTTTAGGTGTCCCTATTCTCCTAGTCCATCTGAGACTCCTCGGCTCCAGCAAGTCCTGTTCTTTTCTGCCCCTTGAGCATGGCAGCCCCACCTCAGGTTTGGGCAGTAGCCCCATCCCTCCGGCACTCCTTAACACCATCTCCACACTCCGGAACTGAGTTGGCAAATATCTGACTTTGAAACCTAGGAGGCTCCACTTCCCATGCTCCTTCCAACAGTTCTGATCTCTAAGCTGCTCTAGGGATGGTCCTCCTGTTGTCTTGCAGGACAATGAATGCAGCTCCTTTGGCCTATTTCCTGCCTATAGAATTCCAAGTGTCAAACAGTGTTCTTTCCTTTAATTTTTTCTGTGCCCCTTTCAGTCTAAACTGAGTTTTCTGCTGTGGTAGTTGATTAGGTCCATCAGTCACAGGCTTAATCTCTTTAACAGAGATTGTGTAGCCATGTCCTTGGTGAACATTCTAGGGCACATATCCTCAGTTTGTACAACAGAATTAAATTCTGTTTGTATTTTACACAGTTCATGTTTAAGTCCTTCTCTTCCCTCACATTTTACTATAAGTGGCAAGGATAAGCCGCTTTAAGATCTTCATTAGGAATCTCATCAGACAGACATGCAAGTTCATCACCTACAAGTTCTGCTTTCCACAAAACATTTGAACATGATTCAGACGAGTTCTTTGCCACTGCATAGAAAACATCGTCTTTCATCTGTTGTCCAATCACATGTTCATCATTATCTTTTAAAACCTCACCAGAAGCACATTTAACATCCCCATTTCTAGCAATATTCTGTTGCTGGTGCCATGTGTATTCTTTAAGATGATAAGAGACTTTCTGTATATCTCTGCTTACTTCCTTCTGACCACTAAACAATTGCCTTTGAGGTCCATAATTCTACCAACAGTCTCTTCAAGGCAATCTGCGCTTTTACTATTATTGTTATTTATTATTGCTGTTAGGTGCTGTTGAGTCATTTCAACTCCTACCAACACTATGTACTACAGAACAAAACCCTGCCTGGTCATACCCTATCTTTACAAGCATTGCTATGTTTGAGCCAACTGTTGCATCCACTGTCAATCCATCTTAATGAGGGTCTTCCTCTTTTTCAGTGACCCTCTACCAAGCCTGATGCCCTTCTCCAGGGATTAGTGTCTTCTGATAACATGTTCACAGTACATGAGACAAAGTCTCACCATTGTCTGTTCTAAAGAGCATCGTGGCTATACTTCTTCCAACACAAATTTGTTCATTCTTCTGACATTCCATGGTATATTCAATATTCTTTGCTAACACCATAATAGAAATGTATCAATGCTTCTTTGCTCTTCCTTATTCATTGTCAAGTTTTCACATGCATATGCAATCATTGAAAATACCATGGTTTGGGTCAGGTGCACTTTAGGCCTCAAAGTGACATCTTTGCTTTTTCACACTTTAAAGAGGTCTTTTTCAGCAGACTTACCCAATGCAATATGTCATTTGATTTCTTGACTGCTGCTTCTATAGGCATTGATTGTGGATCCAAGATAAATTAAATCCTTGACAACTTAATTTTATCTCTGTTTATCATGATTTTTTTATTGGTCCAATTGTGAGGATTTTTGTTTTATTTATGTTGAGATGTGATGCACACTGAAGATTGTAGTCTTTGTTCTAGTAAGTGCTTCAAGTCCTGTGCACTTTCAGCAAGCCAGATTATGTCATTGCATATCTCCAATCTTGATGCTGTGTTCTTCATATAGTCCAGCTTCTCAGAGTATTTGCTCAGCATACAGATTGAATAAGTATAGTGAAAGGATACAACCCTGACAAACATTGTCCTGATTTTAAACCATGTGGTGGCATAGTGCCTAAGGCATTTGACTGCTAACCAGAAGGCTGGCAGTTCAAACCCACCAGCCTCTCCTTGTAAGGAAGGTTGGGCAATCTACTTCCATAGTAATAACATCTCTGAAAACCAAGGACAGGTCGCTATGAGTCGATCTGACTTCCCGGCAGTGGTTGCATTTTGCATTTTTGTTACACCCTTGTTCTGTTCAAATAACTGCCTCTTGGTCTACACACAGGTTTGTCATGATTACAATTAAGTGTTCTGGAAATCGCATTCTTCACATTCTTATCCATATGTTGTCATAACCAACACAATCGAATGCCTTTGCATCATCAGTTAAACTCAGATAAACATCTTCCTTGTATTCACTGCTTGCAGCCAAAATCCATTTGATGCCAGCAATGATACCCTTCTTCCAAGTGAATCCTGCTTCAATTTCAGGTAGTTCCCTTTCAATGTACTGCAGCAACCATTTTTTAATTATCTTTAGCATAATTTTACTTGGATGTGACAGTAATGATGTTATTCTATAATTTCCACATTTTTTGAATTGCTCTTCTTTGGAATGGGCATAAATAAGGATCTCTTCCTGTTGGTTGGCCAGGTAGCTATCTTCCAAATTTCTTGGCATAGATGAGTAAGTACTTCCAGTGTTCCATCCATTTGTTGAAACATCTCAATTGGTATTTCCTCAATTCCTGGAGCCTTGTTATTCATCAACACCTTCAGAACAGCTTGTACTTCTTCTTTCAGTGCTATCAATTCTTGATTATATAAAACCAAACTCACTGCCATCAAGTCGGATCCAATTCATAGTGACCCCTCCTTGCGTTTCCAAGGCGGTGTCACTACGGAAGTAGGTTGCCCAACCTTCCTTCCGAGGAGTGACTGGATTTGAACCACCAACTTTCTGGTTAGCAATCAAATGCATTAGGCATACTACCTCTTTATTTTTGGTAGAATGATTCTGTATTTTCCTTCCATCTTCTTTTGATACTTCCTATATGGTTCAACTTTTTGCCTGTAGAAATCTTCAATATTATAACTCAAGTCTTCAATTTTTTCCTTCAGTTTTTTCAGTTTTTGAAATCCCAAGTGTGTTTTTTCCTTTTGGTTTTCTAACTCCAGGTGTTTACACATTTCATTATAATTTTTTACTTTGTCTATTCAAGCCATTCTTTGAAATCTTCTGTTTAGCTTTTATTTCACCTTTTCTTCCATTTGCTTTAGCCACTCTTCAACAGCAAGTTTCAGAGTGTCTTCTGACATCCATCTTGGTCTTTTTTCTCTCTTCTTTTTAATGACCTTTTGCTCTTTAATGACATTTTAGGTATATGTTAGAGCAGCAACTCCCTCTTGGTACCATATTCTGTATTAGTTACCTAGTGCTGCTATAACAGTGGTTAATGCATTCAGCTGCTAACCAAAAAGATCTGCAGTTTGAACCCATCAACTACTCCATGGGAGGAAGGTAAGGTAGTTTGCCTCCATCAAGATTTACAGCCTTGGAAACCCTTGGGAGAATTCTGCTCTACCCTATAGTGTCGCTATGAATCAGAATGGAGTCAATGGCAATGGGTTTGTTTTCTTCATGCATGATGCCTTTGGTATCATCCCACAACTTGTCTGGTCTTTGGTCATTAGTGTTCAATGCATCAAATCTATTCTTGAGTTGGTCTCTAAATTCAAGTGGGATATACTCAAGGTCATACTTTGACTCTCATGGACTTGTTTTAACTGTCAACTTGAACTTCCATATGAGCAGTGGATGGTCTGTTCCAAGTTGGCACCTGGCCTTGTTCTGACATGATATTGAGCTTCTCCATCATCTCTTCCACAAATATGGTCAGTTTGGTTCCTTTGTAATTCCATCCAGTGAAATCCACGTGTATAGTCACTGGTTATGTTGTTGAAAAAAATATCTCCAGTGAATAGCATTTGTTCTTGAAAAATGATCTCTGGCATCATTTCTATCACCAAGACCATATTTTACAACTACAAATCTTTCTTTGTTTCCAACTTTCATATCCTGATCACTAGTAATTATCAATGTATCTTGATTGCAATGCTTGATCAATTTCAGATTTCAGAAATAGGTAAAAAAAAAATTCTTCATCTTTGGATTTAGTGGTTGGTGCATGAATTTTAATAATAGTCATAGTAACTGGTGTTCCTTACTGGCATATGGATATTAACCTATCACTGATAGTATTGTACTTCAGGATAGATCTTGAAATGTTCTTTTTATCAATGTGACACCATTCATCTTCAATTTGCCATTCCAAGCATAGTAGACCATATGATTGTCTGATTCAGAATGACCAATGCAAGTACATTTCAGCTCATTAATGCCTAGGATATCAATCTTTATTCCATGTAATTTTTGACAACTTACAGATTTCCTAGATTCATTCTTTGTACATCCCATGTTCTAATTATTAATGGATGTTTGCAGCTGTTTCTTCTCATTTTGAGTCATGCCACATAAGCAAATGAAGGTCTGAAAAGCCTTACTCCATCCACGTCATTTAGGTTGACTCCACTTTGAAGAGGCAGCTCTTGCTCTATTGTATTTTGAGAGCTTTCCATCCTGAGAGACTCATCTTCCACTTATGTCATATAATGTTCAGCTGCTAGTCATAAACTTTTCACTGGCCAGTATTTTAGAAATAGATCACCAGGTCCTTCTTCCCAGACTGTCTCGGTCTAGAAGCTCCAATGTAACTTGTCCACCATGGGTGACCCTGCTGGTATTTGAAATGCCAGTGTCATGGCTGCCAGTATCACAGCAACACACAGCTGCAGTATGGCAAACTGACAGATGAGTGCTGTCTTTACTATTAGGCACTCTAAAACCCTTCTAGCCTCTGCCCTTCACCTAATTCCAAAATTGCTTCAACATTTTCGGTATCTGTTAGAGCAGCAACTCCCTCTTGGGACCAAATTCTGTATTAGTTACCTAGTGCTGCTATAACAGAAATAATGCAAGTGGATGGTTTTAACAAATAGAAACTTATTTTCTCACAATTTAGGAGACTTACTGTAGTGGTTAGATGCTGTCCAGTTGGTTCCTACTCATAACAACCCTCTACAGAACAAAACAAAATACTGCCTTTTTCACAGATGTTGCTGTGTTTGAGTACACTGTTGCAGCCACTATGTCAAACCATTTCATTGAGGGTATTGCTCTTTTCCATTGACCCTCCGCTTACCAAGCATAATGTCCTTCTCCAGAGACTGGTCTCACCTTATAACATGTCCAACCTATGTGAGACAAAGTCTTGCCATCTTCTCTTCTAAGAACCATTGTAGCTATACTTCTGCCAAGACAATATTTGTTTTTCAGGCCATCCATAATGTATTCAATATTCTTCACCAACACCAGATGGCCCTGATCCAGGTAAGGGGAGGGAGAGAGAGAACCCACCCAAGGCAGGAAGCCTCCAGAAGAAGCCAGGGCCAACGGCCCCAATCCAGGTAAGGGGAGGGAGAGAGAGAACCCACCCAAGGCAGGAAGCCTCCAGAAGAAGCCAGGGCCAACGGCCCCAATCCAGGTAAGGGGAGGGAGGGAGAGAACCCACCCAAAGCAGAAAGCCACTGGAAGCAGCCAGGGCTGATGGCTGGAGCAGAAGGGTAAAGGCCAGGAAGTGGGCGGGGAGGTTTGGAACAACTAAGGGAGATGAACTTGTTTGGCAGTTTGTCCTATTGTGGTGCCATGTGTGTTGCTGTGAGGCTAGAGGCTGTACCACTGGTGTTTCAAACACCAGCAAGGTTGCCCACGGTGGGCAGGTCTCAGCGGAGCTTCCAGACTGAGACAGGCTCAGAAGAAGGAAGAGGCCATCCACTTCTCAATGAATTGGCCAGGGAAAACCTTATGAATAGCAGAGAAACACTGTCTGATACATTACTGGACAACTTTGTGAATAGACCTGAAACATTGTCTGATACAGTGCCAGAAGATGAGCCCCTCAGGTGGAAGGCACTCCAAATATGACTGGGAAAGAGCTGCCTCATCAGAGTAGAACCGACCTTTATCATATGGATAAGGTAAAGCTTTGGGGGCCTACATTTGCTGAGGTGGCATGACTCAAAACTGAGGAGAAACAGCTGCAAACATCCATTAGTAATCAGAACACAGAATGTATGAAGTATGAATCTAAGAAAATTGGAAGTTGTCAAAAATGAGATGGAACGCATAAAGATTGATATCGTAGCCATTAGTGAACTGAAATGGACTGGTTTGGGCCATTTTAAATCAGACAACCATATGACCTATGGGAATGACAAATTGAAGAGGAATGGAGTGGCATTCATCATCACAAAGAATGTTTCAAGATCTATCCTGAAGTATGATGCTGTCAGTGATAGGATAATATCCATACACCTACAAGGAAAGCCAGTTAATACTACTATTATTCAAATTTACACACCAACCACCAACGCCAAAGATGAGGAAAGTGAAGATTTTTAACAACATCTGCAGTCTCAAATTGACCAAACATCCAATCAAGATGTGTTGATTATCACAGATGATTACAATTCAAACGTTGGAAACAAAGAAGAATCACTGGTAGTTGGAAAATTTGCCTTTGCTTATAGAAATAACACTGAAGATCGAATGATAGAATTTTGCAAGACCAATGACTTACTCATTGCAAATACCTTTTTTTCAGCAACACAAAAGGCAGCTATACACATGGATTTTGCCAGATAGCGTACATAGGAATCAGATTGACTACATCTGTGACAAGAGGTGATGGAGAAGCTCAATATCTTCAGCCAAAACAAGGCCAGGAGCTGATTTTGGAACAGACTATCAATTGCTCGAATGCAAGTTCAACATGAAGTTGAAGACAATTAAAACAAGTCCACGGGAGCCAAAATATGACCTTGATTATATCCCTCCTGAATTTAAAGACTGTCTAAAGAATAGATTTGCTGCATGGAACACCAATGACCAAAAAACAGAGGAATTATGGGATGACATCAAGAACATCATCCATGAAGAAAGCAAAAGATTCATTAAAAAGACAGGAAGAAAAGACCAAAATGGATATCACAAGAGACTCTGAAACTTGCCCTTGAATGGAGAGTAGCTAAAGCAAATGGACAAGATAAAAGAGCAGAATAGAAGATTTCAAAGACAAAGCCAATTACTCTAAGGAAATGTGCAAAGACCTGTAGTTAGAAAACCAAAAGGGAAGAACACTCTCAGCATTTCTCAAGCTGAAAGAACTGAAGAAAGAATTTAAGCCTTAAATTGCAATATTGAAAAATTCTATGGGCAAAATATTGAATGATGCAGGAAACATCAAAAGAAGATGAAGGGAATACACAGAATCACTGTACCAAAAAGAATTGTTCAATGTTGATCCATTTCAGGAGGTGGCATGTGATCAAGAACCATTGGTATTGAAGGAAGAAATCTAAGCTGCACTGAAGGAAGTGGTGAAAAACAAGGCTCCAGAAATTGGCAGGATAGCATTGAGATATTTCAACAAACAGATGCCACACTAGAGGCACTCACTCAGCTATGCCAGATTTAGAAGACAGCTACCTGGCCAACTGACTGGAAGAGATCCATATTTGTATCCATTCCAAGGAAAGGTGATCCCACAGAATGTGGAAATTATCAAACAATATAATTAATATCACACACAAGTATAATCTTACTGAAGATAATTCAAAAAGGATTGCAGCAGTATATTGACAGAGAACTTCCAGAAATGCAAGCTGGATTCAGAAGAGAACATAGAATGAGGGATATCATTGTTGATGTCAGATGCATCTTGGCTCAAAGCAAAGAATACCAGAAAGATGTTTATTTGTGTTTTATTGACTATGCAAAACCATTTGATTGTGTGGATCATAAGAAATTGTGGATACCATTAAGAATGGGAATTCCAGAACACTTGATTATACTCATGAGGAAGCTGTACATAGACCAGGAGGTTATCCTTCGAACAGAACAAGAGAACACTGCATGATTTAAAATCAAGAATGGAATGCATCAGCATTGTGTCTTTTCACCATACTTATTTGATTGCTACACTGAGCAAATAATCTGAGAAGCTGGACTATATGAAGAGGAACATTGTATCAGGATTGGAGGAGGAATTATTAACAACCTGTGGTATGCTGATGATACAACTTTGCTTGCTGAGAGTGAGGATGACTTGAAACACTGATGAAGACTGAAGAATACAGTCTGCAATATGGATTACATCTCAATATAAAGAAAACAAAAATCCTCACAACTGGACCAATAAGCAGCATCACCATAAATGGAGAAAATATTGAAGTTGTCAAAGACTTCATATTATTTGGTTCTACAATCAACGCCAATGGAAGCAATAGTCAAGATATCAGATGACATATAGCATTGGGCAAATTGGCTACAAAAGACCTGTTTCAAGTGCTGGAGACCTAAGATGTCTCTTTGAGGACTAAGGTGTGCCTGGCACAAGCCATGTATGTTAGACTGGGTTCTCTAGAGAAGCAAAACCAGTAAAGCTTATGTAGAGAGAGATAAAAAAAGAAATTTATCTTAGGAAAATGGCTCGCACCCTTATAGAAGCTGTCAAGTCCCAAGTCTTGTATCAAACATCAAGCTGGAGGCACTTCCCAACTCACGCAGCTGCAGGGGCTGACGAGCTCAAGGGAGGCAAGCAGTATAGTGGCTGTTGACTCCAACGAATGACGAATCCAAGATCTCCAGGCTGAAGGATCGATTGTTCATTCATGGACTGTTGTATACAGCACAACAGAATCCTGATCCACAGAACAGGGTCTCTTTTCCCAGGATGTCCGTAAATATACTGGAAGCAGGCCACATCTCTAGGAAAACCCCCTTTCAATGGACTGGCTGCTCAAAACATATACGTCTGATCCCATCATGGGAACAACCCAACTCACAATTGCTTAAACCACACAGAATTGTGGTCCAGCCAAGTTGACACACAGCTCCAACTATTGGATCATGGTATTTTCAATCACCTCATATGCATGTGAGAACTGGACAATGAATAAGGAAGACCAAAGAAGAGTTAATGCTTTTGAGTTGTGGTGCTGGCAAAGAATGCTGAAAGTACGGACTGCTAAAAGAACTAACAAATCTGTCCTGGAAGAAGTGCAGCTAGAATGCTCCTTGGAATCGAGAACGGCCAGCCTTCATGTCACCTACTTTGGTCATGTTATTAGAAGGGACCACTCCCTGGAGAAGGATATCATGCTTGGTAAAGTGGAAGGTCAGTGAAAGAGGGGAAGGCCCTCAACAAGATGGATTGACACAGTGGCTACAATGATGGGCCTCAGGTACAGCAGGGGTTGTGGAGCTGTCACAGGGCTGGGCAGTATTTTGTTCTTCTGTACACAGGGTCACTATGAGTTGAAGATGACTCGACAACACCTAACAAGAACAATACCAACACCATAATTTAAAAGCATCAATTATTCTTTAGTCTTCGTTATTCACTCTCCAGCTTTCACATGTATAGGAGGCGATTGACAATACCATAACTAGATGAATTTGCTCTGTATACTTTCACCCAAATCAAAATAAAATTTTAAAAAAGAAAGAAAATACCATGGCTTTATTCCTCAAAGTGACATCTTTGCTTTTTAACATTTTAAAGAGGTATTTAAAAAAAAAAAAAAAGTATTTAACTTTTTGTTGTTATTAGAGTGAAAGTTTACACAGCAAATTAATTTTTCATTCAACAATTCACACACATTTTGTTCGATGACATCGATTTGCAATCTCCACAATGTCATCATTCTTCCCCTTTCTCCCTGTGATTCTCATTTCCATTTGTCCTCTCCCATCCTTTTCCTGCCTTCTGAGCCTTGTACCTGGGCAAAGCTGTTCTTTTGACCTGTTGTTGTTGTTGTTATGTGCCGTCGAGTCAGACCCGACTCATAGCAACCTCTCCTTGGGTTTCCAAGGCAGTATCACTACAGAAGTAGATTGCCCCATCTTCCTTCTGAGGAGTGGCTGGTGGGTTTGAACCGCCAGCCTTCTAGTTAGCAGTCAGATGCCTTAGCCACTATGCTACTAGAGCTCCCGTTCTTTTCACCTAGTATAGCTTATTGTTCTAAGGAGTGCATACCACTCTACTGTTACTGTTCACCTTATTGGTTTATCTATTGTTTGGCTGAAAGTTGAACCACTGAGGGAATTCAGTCCAGGCTTGAAGGATGACTAACAACCACAGTCATGGGTTCCGTCAGTCTCTATCAGACCAATAAGTCTGGTCTGTTTTATGATTTTGAGTTTTGTTCCACATTCTTCTCCCACTTTATTTAACCAAACAAACAAACAAAACTTACTGCTGTCCAGTTGGATCCAACTCATAGCAATCCCTCCTTGGGTTTCTGAGTCAGTATCACCACAGACGTAGATTCCCCAATCTTCCTTGTGAGGAGCAGCTGGTGAGTTTGAACCACCAGCCTTCTGGTTATGAGTCAAATGCCTTAGGCACTACACCACCAGAAATCCCCTCCACATTATCTAGGACCTTCTATTGTGATCCCTTTCAGAGGTCAGTTGTGGTAGCCAGGCACCATCTAGTTCTTCTGCTCTCAGGCTGTGGAGGCTGAGGTTCATGCCGTCCATTAGTCCTTTGGACTAATGGTTTCCATATGTCTTTGATTTTCTTCACTCTTCTTTGCTCTGGATGTAGAGAGACTGATAGTTGTACCTTAGAAGTCTGCTCACTATCTTCTAAGACTCCAGTTACTTTTCACCATAGTAGGATGCAGAAGAGGATCTCTGGTGGTGTAGTGGTTAAGGCATTTGGCTGCTAACCAAAAAAAAAGTCAGCAGTTCAAACTCACCTGCCACTCCCCAGAAGAAAGATGAGGCAGTCTGCTTCTGTAAAGATTTACAGTCTTGGAAATCCAATGAGGGTCACTATGAGTCAGAATTGACTCGATGACAGTGAGTTTGGTTTTTGTTTGGTATCTAGCTAGTGATTCTCCCTCCCTTCTCCTCCCTGGTAACCATCAAAGAATGTTTCTTTCTGTGTATAAACCTTTCCTTGACTTTTTATAATAGTGGACTCATACAGTATTTGTCCTTTTGTGATTGACTTAGTTGACTCAAGATCATGTCTGGTTCATCCACATTATGAGGTGTTTCACAGATTCTTTGTTATTCTTTAACATTACTTAGCACTCCTTTGTATGTAGTACCATATGCTGATGGGCACTTTGGTTATTTCCATGCCTTTGTTATTGTGAAGGAGCTCTGGTAGCATAGTGCCTAAGGCATTTGCTAAGCAGAAGGCTGGTAGTTCAAACCCACAAGCCACTCCTTGGAAGGAAGATTGGGCAATCTACTTCCGTAGTGATACTGCCTTGGAAACCCAGGGAGGGGTTGCTGTGAGTTGAATGCAACTCCACAGCAGTGAGTTTGGTTTGGTTCCTATGGAGAATAATGCTGCAGTAAACATGGGTGGATATATATCTATTTGTGTCCCAGGTCTTATTTCTTTAAAGAGGACTTTTACAGTAGACTTTCCCACTGCAAAACTAAGAAGCTAGAAGTACAAATCCAGAGCACCACCAGCTCTAGGGGAAGGCTTTCACACTGTGTTGGCTCTGGAGACAGGTCATTCTCTCTACTTCTCTTCTGCTTATCAGTTAATTGGAGTTCTCCATATGTCCTGGCATTTATCTTATCCAATCTCTCCTTTGCTTTCTTGTTTAATCTCTTTTATATTTCAAAAGAGACTGATTCAAGATACACCCTACACTAATCCTGCCTCATTAACATAACAAAAACAACCCATTCCCACGTGGGATTTTAACCACAGGCATGTTGTTGTTGTTGTTATGTGCCCTCGAGTCAGCCCTGACTCATAGCGACCCCTCCTTGGGTTTCCGAGGCAGTATCACTACGGAAGTAGGATTGCCCAATTTACAACACATATTTTGAGTGGACATTATTCAAATCCATAACACAAGGTAAGTTTCTCTTTTGTTTCCTTACCTGTCAAGTGGAAATAACACCAGATGTCTGCATCACAGAGGAGCCTGCTGGTGCAATCGTTAAGCACTCAGCTGCTAACCAAAAGGTTCAGGGTTCGAACTCACCAGTCACTCTATGGGCAAATAGACCTGGCAATCTGGTTTAGTGAAGACTAGAGCCTCAGAAACCTTGTGGGCAGTTCTACTTTGACCTATAGGGTTACTATGAGTCAGAATTAAACAACAAATTTGTGTCATTATACTATTAAGTTAGCCTGTCACATTAAATGTAAAGTCCCTGGGTGGCACAAACCATTAAGTGCCTGCCTACTAGATCATGGGAACTCTGGTTGGCAGTGTGAACTCACCCAGAGGCACCTCAGAACTCACAGGTTTGGCAATCTGCTTCTGAAAGGTCACAGTCATTGAAAATCTTATAAGCAGTTCTACTCTGCACACATGGGGTCACCATGAATTGGAATTGACTTGAAGGCAACTAACAACAACATCCCATTATATAGCATTTAAAAAATGTTATTTCCTTTCCACTTATTTCTTCTGTTTTGGTGATAATCATTTAAGCAAAAGGCAAGATATATTATGTATTATACATAAATCTTACCTTTTATTTAAATTGGTAATAATTGCTTAACCCTTTGCCCTTGTGTCAATTCTAACTCACAGCGACATTTTCGGACAGAGCAGAACTGCCCCCTAGGGTTTCCAAAGCTGTAATCTTTATGGAAGCAGACTGCCACAGCTTTCTCCCAAGTTGGTAGTAATTTCAGCTTAATGAAGTAATCAACATCATGAGTTAGGGTTTTGCACTATTAAGAAAAAGTAGTTTCCTAAATTAGATGTTCATAAGAAATATTGCCTTTTACTTGCAATTAGTATTAATATTTTATAACTGACTGTACTGTCTGCCAATTTCTATAAGCCATCATGATATAAAGTATGAAATACTCAAATGCCATTGAAATCTCTGCTTTTAAGGAGTTACCATTGTACAATTTTACACTTCTCCAAAAGTCCAATTTGGCAAGCATTTGTTACTATGTTCTGTGGCCTAGTTGAGAATTCCCACAAATATTTACTAGTTCAAATCTGTAAAAAGAAACTTCATTTTCAGTATTATTTTATCTATCTTAGAAGTAGAGGATGTAGAAACTCTAAATGAAATTTCATAGTCTTTCTGAGTCTTTGCTTTATTGGTGGTAAATTTCTAAAAGTTGTATCTGAAAATAAGATTCAATAAGCTTCATAGTGTGCTCTCTAAGATTTGCTATAGTTCCATGGAATTGTAAAAAAAAAAAAAAAATGCTTATAATAGTCCTCATTACAATATAAATGAAGAAATGAAGCCTGGAAGATTTCCCAAATGTTAAGAGATAGCTTTCCCCCACATCCAATTCCTCCAAGTATTAAGAGTTAGAAAGATTGTAGGAATTTTACTGGTATTAAAAGGAGAAAGGGTCTAAGTAAGAGTTTCTTGCTTTTTAGTTCCTCATTTCACTATGCAGAGTAAAGTGGTCCAAGTATATCTATATATTTTCCATAGCTGCTTTAACTCCAAGATGATCAGAAAAACATTTATCTTCATATACATCAAATGTGAAATTAATTGATCAGTGTTTTGAATTTGATATTTTTTGAACATCTGTGCCAGGCAGTATGCTGATGGACTGACCATACACAAAACAAGGAAGGGTTACAGTTGGAAAATTAAACCAGGCTTAAATATTGTTAGTTTTATTGTCTTCTACATAGACTGTTTAAAATGACTCATTTTCATTTTGTATGTTTCTAAAACTTACACTAATAATTGGTATTCTGTTTTAGTCTTAAAATTATATGAATATTCAAGAGTCTGTTTAATCCTTTGACCAGCATGATTTTAGCAATTTTAGTTTAGAATGGATAGAATGTGAGATGTACTTTCGCAGTCTTAGTGAACTGCTGGTACCTATTCCTAGACAAACAGAAGTGAATTAACTGGAAATTGCTTTATGTAACCTTCCCAAAAATGCTTTCCATCTTTGTTTATGCTACTACAGAAAGTTAAATTAAATGAAAGCTCCACGTGAAAAAAATTATTGGTGGAATGTGCAATCCTTTACACACCTTTCCAGTTAAGCGATGAACTTGATGAGAGCCTGTCACTGTTGCTCCTTAATCAGTAAGAAGGGGTCATCTTTGAGTGACATGAGGCACTCTTTCCCTGAGGCATTTATCACGTAGCTTCCACGCCAATGCACCTCCTGCTGACGTGGAACTTGCAAAACTGGGAATGATAATTGTTTTTATAACAAATGTGGATTGAGTTAGAAAGGTCAGTGATGGTATTATCGGAATTAGGCTGTGCCTGGTGATGTCAAAACTGAAGACATGGAATAGTTAACTGTTCCTTGTAAATCAAATTATGTCATCAAAAATCACTTTATAGGTTAAAATGAATTGTGGTGTGAGGATATACATTGATGGTTAATATACATTAATTGCTTATATAGAATTAGAGATTATTAGAATATAAATTAATTAGAAAAGATCATGGTATTGTTTTATTTGGTCCCAAGCATACATCTTTCAAGGTACTACAAATCCTGCTTTGAGAAAGCGTAAGGTCTTATAAGAGACATTTATAACATCATTGATCATTTGATGTTTAAAAAGAATTTACCCTCTTAAAGTAAATGCTAATGTTACAGAATATCCAAAATACATTTAATTCATGCTTCCCACGTTATGAAAGCACCAAGCAATAAGGACTTATACACATCTTTGTTTCCTGAGACATTAATTTATGTTATTAGAGGGGGAAAAACATTATATTAAATTGTTTTAAAAACAGGCTTATGAGATTTACTAAAAAGAAAGACAAATGATTAACTTCTTATCATAGAGGAATCCTGCTATTTGGGAATACTTTTGTGTTAAAAGGACTTTCTAATATTTTATATTTCAATTAATTAATATAAGTTTTATTTAATGTGTAGATATATAGTTTTGGTTATAAATACACTAAAGTATGTTCAAATACAGCCCTCAGTACTAGACACAAGTAATTAACTTTTTAAAAGAATGTTTGTTATCTTTTTTACTGTTTAAGATTACATGTATGTATATATATTCCTTTAAAGAAAAAAAAACGGATCATGGTAAACTCTTTTCTGGGTCTTTACATTACTTGCTGAATTAATATCCAGCAACATTAAGTCAACAAAGTAACAAGTGATCAGCATAAAAACATATTTCTAAAAAAGAAAAAGTACATAATATTACTTGCATGTATATATACATATGTATATTGTAACATGTAATATTGCCCTTAACAGACAAACAACAACAACAACAAAGGCTTTTATTCAGATGGCTACAAATTGTTGTCTCCAGTGAAAACTGAAACAGTTATTCCAAATTATTTTTGGTTTTGTACCACTGCTCCCAAATTCTTTTAAGATGTTGAATCCATATCTCTTCTATTCTCCTTCCTTCCCAAAGTATCTAGATTCATTAATTAAACATTATACATAATCCATGTTAATAGAAAATGACTAATATTTTAGAACATATGATTTAGTTCTACAAAAAAAGTTTTTTGTTTTTTTTTTTTGTTTATTTTTTTAAAATAGTCCTTAGAACTTCGAGCAGGTAAATTGAAAATCTGGAATCCAGCTTTGAATTTACACCTATCATACTATCATTTATCTTGATAGTATATGAACTAAAATTACCACTGCTTCCCCATTCTGCTGTCCTCAAATGAAATAAATAGCCATGTTGAAAAAAAAATCATTAATCTTAAAGTGGTGACAGATAAAAAGAACTTAGTTTGCTGTTAGTGACTTCTCAACTTAAAGGTTAGGTCAGCAATGGTTTATGTCGTGACTGATACATTTTTCTAACGAACACAATGTTTGATTTATAATCAGTTTTGGTTTTGTTTGGTGAAATATTTAACTTAGGTATCTGAATTTGTCCTAAGCATACATTTCTTTTTCTCTTTTACAATATGTTATTGTTGTTGTTTGCCATCAAGTCAGATCATAGAAATGGAATTACAGAGCAATAAGTAAAATTTGGTAAAAGTAAATTGTACATTTAATGAGATTTTCATGAAAATTTTGAAGTAGAATTACAAAGACGAGAACTGGACAAGGGCATGAGGGGCAAATATTATTATTATTATTGTTTTTTAATTTTATTTTGATTTGGGTGAAGATTTACAGAGTAAATTCACTTTTCATACAGCAGTTCACATATACTTTGTCT
>NW_006921680.1:5905601-5906734 GCF_000298275.1 Orycteropus afer afer | reverse complement strand
TCACTTCTCTAGGGTATATACCTAGTAATGGGATGGCTGGGTCAAATGGTATTTCTAATTCCAACTTTTGAAGGAATTGCCATACTGCTTTCCACAACGGTTGTACCATTTTACAGTCCCACCAGCAGTGTATGAGAGTCCCAATCTCTCCACAACCTCGCCAGCATTTGTTATTTTGGGGCAAATATTATTAGGAATCATTCTGGTGTAAACAAGTCAGAGGGTAAAGATTTATAGGTGCTATTTAATGTACTGATTAAGGAGTTAGTGAAAGAAAAATCAGACAAAAAAGGCAGAACAATCTCTAATCTCAGGAATAAACTATCTTTGAAGATTTTGAATCTACAATAAATCAAGTCTTATGGAAAATACTTTTAGCTGCAACTCAATCAAAGGTAAAAAGAATAAAAATTCAAATTTTAATGGTATCCTCACAAACTGGCTATTTTGGACTTATAACACCCAATCCTTTCATCAATGTTAAGCTAATCTAGATTTCTAATTTCTTTTGCTCCCATCATTTCAGTTCTTTTCCACTCCCTTCCAAAATACTGTAAGTTCACTCTCAGATATGAAAGTGCACTTAAGGAGAGGTTGTTGTTGTTGTTGTTAGGGGCCGTCAAGTCGTTTCCGACTCATAGCAACCCCATGCACAGCAGAAGGAAACACTGCCCAATCCCGCGCCAGGTCCACGATCCCTGCTATACTTGAGCCCATCATCGCAGCCACTATGTCAATCCATCTCTTTGAAGGCCTCCCCTTCTTTCGTCGACCCTCCACCCTACCAAGCATGGCGTCCTTCTCCAAGGAATGGTCCCTTCTGACAACATGACCAAAATAGGTGAGACGAAGTCTGACCATTCTCACTTCCAAGGAGCATTTCAAAAGCATCAACTCTTTTTTGGTCTTCCTTATTCATTGTCCAACTCTCACATGCATACGAGGCAATTGGAAATATCATAGCTTGTGTCAGGCACACCTTAATCCTCAAGGAGACATCCTTGCTCCTCAGCACTTGAAAGAGTGCCTTTGCGGTTGACTTTCCCAATGCTACATGTCGTCTAATGTCCTGACTGCTGCTTCCATTGGCATCGATTGTAGAACCAAGCAACATGAATTCTTTGACAACCTCA
>NW_006921680.1:5897349-5900986 GCF_000298275.1 Orycteropus afer afer | reverse complement strand
CCTGAAGGAAGTGCAGCCAGAATGCTCCTTGGAAGCAAGAATGGCCAGACTTCGTCTCACCTATTTTGGTCATGTTGTAAGGAGGGACCATTCCCTGGAGAAGGATGTCACGCTTGGTAGGGTGGAGGGTCGACGAAAGAGGGGGAGGTCTTCAACGAGATGGATTGATACGGTGGCTGCGATGATGGGCTCAAGCATAGCAGGGATTGTGGGGCTGGCGCGGGATCGGGCAGTGTTTTGTTCTGCTGTGCATGGGGTCGAACTCGATGGCACTTAACAGCAACAACAACATTGTCCAGCTTTCATATGCATATGAGGCAACTGAAAATACCATGGCTTGAGTTAGGCACACCTTAGTCTTTCAGGAGCTCTGGTGGCAGAGTGCCTAAGGCATTTGACTGATAACCAGAAGGGTGGCAGTTCAAAGCCACCAGACACTCCTTGGAAGGAAGGTTGGGCACAGAGATACTGCCTCAGAAACCCAAGGAGGGGTTGCTATGAGTAGGATTTGACTCCAAGACAGTGTGTTTGGTTTTGGTTTTGTAGTCTTCAATGAGACATCTTTGCTCTTCAGCACTTTATAGAGGTCTTTTGCAGGAAATTTGCCCAATGCCATACAATGTCAGATTTCTTGACTGCTCCTTACATTGGTGTTGATTATGGAAACAAGTAGTATGAAATCTTTCACAACTCCCTCTTTTCTCCATTTATCATGATGCTGCTTATTGGTCCAGTTGTGAGGATTTTCATTTTCTGTATCTTTAGATGTAATCCATTCTGCAGACTGTAATCTTTAATCTTCATCAGTAAGCACATCAAGTAATCTTCACTATTTAAACATAATTAAATATGTTCTCTGTGCAAAAACCCACCTTTCATCTGTCAGTTTGTCATACTGTAATAGCTTCTGTGTTGCTGTGAGGCTGGAGGCTATGCCACTGATATTTCAGATACCAGTAGGGTCAACATGATAAACAAGTTTCAGTGGTGTTTCCAGACTAAGACAGATGGAAGAAGGATGGGACCATTCCTTTCTAAAAATTGACCAGTGAAAATCTTGTGAGTAGCTGTGAAACACTGTTGGATATAGTGCTGGAAAACATTATGAATAACCCTGAAACACTGTCTGATATAGTGCCAGAAGATAAGATCCTTAGGTTGGAAGGCACTCAAAATACAACTGGAGAGTAACTGCTTACTCGAAGTAGAATCAACCTTAATGACATGGATGGAGTAAGGCTTTCAGGACCTCCATTTGCTGGTGTGGCACAACTCAAAATGGGAAAAACAGCTACAAAGGTCCATCAATAATTGGAACATGTAATGTACAAAGTATGAATGTAGGAAAATTGGAATTTGTCAAAAATGAAATTGAATGCATAAAGATCCATATCCTAGGCATTAGTTAGCTGAAATGGGCTGGTATTGGCATTTCAAATCAAATAATCATATAATGTACTATGCCAGGAATGACAGATTGAAAAGGCATAGTGTCACATTCATCATCAGAAAGTATGTATCAAAATCTATCCTGAAGTACAATCCTGTCGGTGATAGGATAACACCTAAACACTTACAAGGAAGACCAGTTAATACTTCTATTATTCAAATTTACATACCAACGACTAAAGGTAAGAAATTGAAGATTTTTACCAACTTCTGCAGTCTGAAATTGACCAAATATGCAATCAAGATGCATTGATTACTAGTCATTGGAATGTGAAAGCTGGAAACACAGAAGACTCACCAGTAGTTAGAAAATATGGCATTGGTGACAGAAATGACACCACAGATTGCATGATAGAATATTGGAAGACTGACAACTTATTCATTGCAAATACCTTTTTCCAACAACATAAATGACAGATAGACACCAGGACCTCACCAGATGGAATACATGGGAATCAATGGAATCCAACTGTGGAAAGAGGCAATGGAGCAGCTCAATATCATCAGTCGAAACAAGACCAGGAGTAGATTGTGGAATAGACCATCAACTGTTCATATGCAAGTTCCAGATGAAGCTGAAGAAAATAAAAATAAGTTCACAAGAGCCAAAATACAACCTTGATTATATTCCACCTGAATTTAGATACCATTTAAAGAATAAGTTTGATGTATTGAACATCAATGACCGAAAACCAAACAAGTTGTAGGATAACATCAAGAATGTCATACATGAAGAAAGCAAACAGTCATTAAAAAGGCAGGAAAGGAAGAAGAGACCAAAATGGATATCAGAAGGAGACTCTGAAACTTGCTGAATTTGCTCTTGAATGGAGAGTAGCTAAAGCAAATGCAAGAAATGACAAGATAAAAGAGCTGAACAGAAGATTTCAAACAGTAGCCTGAGAAGCCAAAGTATTAAAGTGAAATGTACAAAGATTTGGAGTTACAAAACAAAAAAGGAAGAACATACTCAGCATTTCTAAAGCTGAAAAACTGAACAAAAATTCAAGCCTCAATTTGCAATATTGAAAAATTCTATGGCCAAAATATTGAATGATTCCAGAAACATCAAAAGAAGATAAAAAGGATACACAGTTACTTTATCAAAAATAATTGGTTGATGTCTAACTATTCCAGGAGGTGGCATATGATCAAGAACCAGTGGTATTGAAGGAAGAAGTCCAAGCTACACTGAAGGAATTGGTGAAAACCAAGGCTCAGAAATTCAGAGAATATCCACTGAAATGGTTCAACAAACAGATACAGTGCTACAGGCACTTACTCTCTTATGCCAAGAGATTTGGAAGAAAATTCCCTGGCCAAATGACACGAAGAGAATGATATTTGTGTCCATTCCAAAGAAAGGTGATCCAATAGAAAATGGAAATTATCAAACAATATAATTAATACCACATACAAGTAAATTTTGCTGAAGAAAATTAAAAAATGATTGCAGGAGTATATTGACAGGGAACTTCCAGAAATGCAAGCTGGATTCAGAAGAGGATGTGGAATGAAGGATAGATATCATTGCTGATGCCAGGAAGATCTTGGCTGAAAGCAAAGAACATCAGAATGATGTTTACCTTTGTTTTATTGACTATGCAAAGTGTAGTCACAGTTATGGCTAACAGTGAGAAGAATGGGAATCCCAGAACACTTAATTGTGCTCATGAGGAACCTGTAAATACACCAAGAGGCTTTCTTTTGAATAGCACAAGGGGATACTGCATGGTTTAAAATCAAGAAGGGAGTGTGTTAGGTTTGTATCCTTTCACCAATTATTCAATCTGTACACTGAGCAAATAATCGGAGAAGTTGGGCTATATGAAGAATAGTGTGGCATCTGGATTGGAGGAAGATGCATTAGCAATCTGTGATATGCAGATGACACAACCTTTCTTGCTGAAAATGAAGATGACTTGAAGTTCTTACTGATGCAGATCAAAAACTACAGTCTTCAGTAGGATTACACCTCAATGTAAAGAAAACAAAAATCTTCACAAATGGAACAATCAGCAAAATCAAAGACAAAGACAGAATACTGAAAGCAGCACAGGAAAAACAAAAAGTTACCTACAAAGGACAGCCAGTAAGAATAAGCTCTGGTTTCTCAGCAGAAAGCATGCAAGCGAGAAGGCAATGGGATGGTATATATAAAACCCTGAAAGAGAAAAATTTTCAACCA
>NW_006921680.1:5887095-5894724 GCF_000298275.1 Orycteropus afer afer | reverse complement strand
AACTGCTGTATGGAAAGTGAATTTGCTCTGTAAATCTTCACCCAAATCACAATAATAATAAAAAAAAGGAACAATAAGCAAAATCATGATAAATGGATAAAAGGTTGAGGTTGTCGGGGATTTCATTTTACTTGGATCCACAGTCAACACTCATGGAAGCTGTTGTTGGTGTTAGGCATCATCAAGTCTTCTCCGACTCATAGCAACCCTATACACAGCACAACGAAACACTGCCTCTACCCGAGCCAGCTCCACCATCCTAGCTATACTTGAGCGCATTGAGGCAACCACTGTGTCAATCCATCTCGATGAGGGCCTACCCTGTTTCATTGACCCAGCACCTTACCAAGCATGACATCCTTCTCTAAGGAATGGTTCTTTCTGACAACATGACCAAAATAGGTGAGACAAAGTCTGGCCATTCTTGCTTACAAAGAGCCTTCCTGCTGCACTTTTTCCAGGACAAATTTGTTAGTTCTTTTAGCAGTCCATGGTACTTTCAGCATTCTTCAGCAGCACCACAACTCAAAAACGTCAACTCTTCTTTGGTCTTCCTTGTTCATTGTTCAGCTCTCACATGCATATCAGACAATTTAAAATACCATGCTTGGGTCAGGGTCACCTTAGTTCTCAAGGAGACATCTTTGCTCTTCAGCACTTGAAAGAGGTCCTCTGCAGCCAATTTTCCCAGTGCCATATGTCATCTGATGTTCTGTCTGCTGCTTCTGTTGGCGTCAATTGTAGGACCAAGCGATATGAAGTCTTTGACAACTTGAAACTTTTCTCCATTTATTATGATGTTGCTTATAGGTTCAGTTGTAAGGATTTTTGTTTTCTTTGTATTGAGATGTAATCCATACTGCAGACTGTAGTCCTCAGTCTTTATCAGTAAGTGCTTCAAGTCATCCTCACTCTCAGGAAGCAAAATTGTGTTGTCAGCATATCACAGGTTGTTAATGACTCTTCCTCTAATCCTGATGCCACATTCTTCTTCATATAGTCCAGCTTCTCAAATTATATGCTCAGCATACACATTGATAAGTATGGTGAAAGGATACAACCCTGATGCACTCCTTTCTTGATATTAAACCATGCATTGTCCCCTTGTCCTGTTGGAACAACAACCTCCTGATCTATGTACAGGTTCCTCGTGAGTACAATGAAGTGTTCTGGAATTCCCATTCTTTTCAATGTTATCCACAATTTGTCATGATCCACACAATTGAATGCTTTCTCATAGTCAATAAAACACAAGTAAACGTCTTTCTGGTATTCTTTGCTTTGAGCCAAGATCCATCTGACATCAGCAATGATATCTCTTGTTCCACATCCTCTTCTGAATCCAGCTTGCATTTCTGGAAGTTCTCTGTCAATATACTGCTGCAACCCTTTTTGAATTATCTTCAGTAAGATTTTAATATTAATGACATTGTTTGATAATTTCCACATTCTGGGGGATCACCTTTCTTTGGAATGGGTACAAATGTTGCTCTCTTCCAGTCAGTTGGCCAGGTAGCTGTCTTCCAAATATCCTGGCATAGCCATGTGAGTGCATCCAGTGTGGCATCCATTTGTTGAAACATCTCAATGGGTATTCTGTCAATTCCTGGAGCCTTGTTTTTCCCAACTTCTTTCAATGCAACTTCAACTTCTTCCTTCAATACCATTGTTTCTTGATCATAAGCCACCTCCTGAAATGGATGAAGATCGACCAGTTCTTTTTGGTACAGTGCCTTTGTGTATTCCCTCCATCTTCTTTTGATGTTTCCTGTGTCATTCAATATTTTGGCCATAAAATCTTTCAATATTGCAACTTGAGGCTTAATTTTTTTCTTCAGTTCTTCCAGATTGAGAAATGGTGAGTGCGTTCTTCATTTTTGGTTTTCTAATTCCTGGTCTTTGCACAATTCATTATAATAATTGGCTTTGTCTTTCCGAGCTGCTCTTTGAAATCCTCTGTTTAGCTCTTTTATCTTGTCCATTTGCTTTAGCTACTCTCCATTCAAGGGCAAGTTTCAGAGTCTCTTCTGACATCCATTTTGGTCTCTTCTTCCTTTCCTGTCTTTTTAATGACGTTTTGCTTTCTGCATGGATGGTTCTTGATGTCATCCCACAATTCCTCTGATTTTTGGTCATTGGTGTTCAGTGCTTCAAGTCTTTTTTAGATGGTCTCTAAATTCAGGACGGATATATTCAAGGTCATATTTTGTCTCTCGTGGACTTGTTTTAATTGTATTCAGCTTCAAGTTGAACTTGCATATGAGGAATTGATGGTCTGTTCCACAATCAGCTCCTGGCCTAGTTTTGGCTGAAGATATTAAGCTTTTTCATTTCCTTTTGCCACAAATATAGTCAATCTGATTCCTGTGTACTCCATCTGGTGAAGTCTACATATATAGCTGTTTGTGTTGTTGAAACAAGGTATTTGCAATGAATAAGTTGTTGGTCTTACAAAATTCTATCATGCACTCTCCAGCATTATTTCTGTCACCAAGGCCAAATTTTCCAGCTACCGGTGATTCATCTTTGTTTCTAACTTTTGCATTCCAGTCATCAGTGATAAGTAACACATCTTGATTGCATGTTTGGTCAAATTCAGAATGCAGAAGTTGATAAAAATGTTCAGTATCTTCATCTTTGTCTTTGGTAGTTGGTATGTAAATTTGAATAATAGTAGTACTAACTGGTCTTCCTTATAGGCATATGCATATTATCCTATCACTGACAGAACTGTGCTTCAGGACAGATCTTGAAATATCCTTTGTGATGATGAATGCCACACCATTCCTCTTCAAACTGTCATTCCTGGCATAGTAGATCATATGGGTGTCTGATTCAAAATGGCCAAAATCAATCCATTTCAGCTCACTAATGCCTAGGATATCGATCTTTATGCGTTCCATTTCATTTTTCACAACTTACAATTTTCCTAGATTCATACTTCGTACATTCCATGTTCTGATTATTAATGGATGCTTGCAACTGTTTCTTCTCACTTTGAGTCATGCTGTGTCAGCAAATGGAGGTCCCAAAAGCCATACTTTATCCATATCATTCAGGTTGGTTCTGCTCTGGTGAGGTGGCTCTTTCCCCGTTATATTCTGAGTGCTTCTGACCTAAGGGGCTGGTCTTCCTGCACTGTATCAGACAATGTTTCTGGACTATTCATAAATCTGCCCAGTAATGTATCAGACAGTGTTTCTCTGCTACTCATAAGATTTTCCCTGGCCAGTTCTTTTAGAAGTGGATGGCATTGTCCTTCTAGTCTATCTCAGTCTGTAAGCTGCATTGATACCTGTGCACCACGTGCAACCCTGCTGGCACTTGAAACACCAGTGGCACAGCCTCAAGCCTCACAGAAACACACAAGCCACCACAGTAGTACAAACTGACAGACAAGTTCGTCTCCCTTAGCTGTTCGAGACCTCTCTGCCCTCCCCTTACCTAGATCCTGTGCCTTGTTGGCTCCAGCTTTCCCTCCTTCCTGCCTTTTGGGTAGGGCCTGTCTCCCTCCCCTTACCTGGATCCTGCTCATGGAAGCAGCAGTCAAGAAATCAGACATCATATTGCATTGTACAAATCTGCTGCAAAAGACCTCTTTAAAGTGTTGAGAAGCCAAGATGTGAATCTGAAGACTAAGGTGAGCCTGCCCCAAGCTATGGTATTTTCAGTTGCTTCATATGCATGTGAATCTGGACAATAAATAAAGAAGACCAAAGAAAAGTTGATACCTTTGAATTGTAGTGGTTGTGAATAATATAGATAATACCATGGATGCCAGAAGAACAAACAAATCTGTTTTGAAAGAAGTGCAGCCAGAATGCTCCTTGGGACCAGAATGGCCAGACTTCATTTCACCTACTTTGGTCATGTTGTCAGAAGGGACCATTCCCTGGAGAAGGATATCATGCTTGGTAAAGCAGAGGGTCAGCAAAAAAGGGGAAGCCCCTCAACATAATGGATTGACAGAGTGGCTGCAATTATGGGCTCAAGTATAGCAAGGATTGTGAGGCTGGCACAGGACTGGGCTGTGTTTTGTTCTATTGTGCCAACTCAATGGCACCTACCAACAACAACATGCAAAAAATACATAGGAAAAAAGATAGTAAATATACACATTGTTAATAATGGTTGTGTTTTATGTGATAAGATTTTGAATGATATGTGTGATAGTTGGAGCTGTGGGTCAACTTGGCTGGACCACAATTTTGTGTGGTTTAAGCTGTTGTGATGTGGTTATTCCCATGATGGATCAGATGATTATGCTTGAGCAGGCAATCTGTTGAAAGGGAGTTTCCCTAGGGGTGTGGCCTGCTTCCAGTATATCCAAGGACATTCTGGGAAAAGAGACACTCTTCTGTGGATCGGGATTCTGTTGTGCTGCCTACAACTGTCCGTGAGTGAACAGTCCACCATTCAGCCTGGAGATCTTGGATTCATCGTTCGTTGGAGTCAACAGCTGGTGTACTGCCTGCCAGCCTTGAGCTCACAGCCCCTGTGGTTGCAAGAGTCGGGAAAAGCCTCCAGCTTGACATGGAAAAGCCTCCAGCTTGACGTTTGATCCAGGACTTTGGACTTTCCAGCTTCTATAAGTGTGTGAGCCATTTTCCTAGGATAAATTTCTCTCTATATACATATATATATATATAAGCTTTACTGGTTTTGTTTCTCTAGAGAACCCAGTCTAACACAATATGTCTTTTTTCACTTCTCCCAATTTCTTGTACCTTGCCTTGTATTTGTTTATAACAGTAACAAATTTATTTTTAAAAGTAATGCTCCTAATCTAAGTATTATTCTTGAACTTTTCTATAATTATCTTATTTAAACTACCATCTACCAGATTTTTGAAATATAAACTGCATCTTTAATATATGCCATTTTTCTTCAAGGTGGGATATTACTTAAAAATACCATTAACATTGTTCAATAAAGATCTCAAATAATATGCATTCACTAAATGCCCCTTCTTTGCAAGTGATTATGACATCACTTTACTGATATGTTCTTCCAGTCTTCAGATTAAAACCAAAACCAAACCCATTGCCATCAAGTCGATTTTGACTCATAGTGACTCTGTAACACACAGTAGAACTGCCCTATTGGGTTGCCAAGGCTGTAAATCTTCACAGAAGAAGAATCTTCACAGAAGCAGACTACCTCATCTTTCTCCTGCAAAGTGGCTGGTGGGTTTGAACCAACAACCTTTCAGTTAGCACCCAAGCACTTAAACACCATGCTACCAGGACTCCTGTCTTCATATTAAATCACTTCAAAGCAGATCCTCACCATGTTTTTTGGGGTGGGGGTGTCATTGCTCTAATGATATGCTTAAATTGTTAAACATTAAATTTCTTTATGTGGATACAATGTGGAGTCATGATAACATATCTTCACTATCCCTCTTCTGATATTAGAAGTATTCATGGAACATGAAGAATTATTTGTTCTTTGTTGGTTCATTTCAGATTCAACACACAAAAAAAGCAGATAATCAAAGGTTATGTACCTTACATTGTTGTTGTTGTTATGTGCTGTCGAGTTGGACCTGACTCATAGTCACCTCTCCTTGGGTTTCCAAGGCAGTACCACCATGGAAGTAGATTGTCCAAACTTCTTTCCGAGGAGTGGCTGGTGGGTTTGAACCACCAGCCTTCTGGTTAGCAGTCTGGTTAGCTTTAGGTACTATGTTACCAGAGCTCCTAGGCATAGTATTTAAAGCATTTGGCTGCTAACCGAAACACTGGTGGTTCAAACCCACCAGTTGCTCTGCAGAAGAAAGATGAGGCAGTCTGCTTCTGTAAGATTTACAACCTTGAAAACCTATGGGGCAGTTCCACTCTGTCCTTAAGAGTTACTATGAATCAGAATCAACTTGATGACAGTGAGTTTTTTGTTGTATACCTTGTATGCTTTTGAAGGGTATTTATTACTATGTTACTAAATTACAAATTTTATGCCTTTCATCATGTTGTTGTTAGGTGCTGTGCAGTTGGCTCTGGCTCATAGCGACCTTCTGTACAGCAGAACCAAGCACTGCCTGATCCTGTGCCACCATCACAATCGCTGCTATGCCTGAGCCCATCATTGTAGCCACTGTGTCAATCCTTCTTGTTGGGGGCTTTCCACTTTTTTACTGACCCTCCACTTTACCAAGCATATCTTTCTTCAGGAAATAGTCCCTTCTGACAACATGACCAAAGTAGGTGAGACAAACTCTGGTGAGTCTCGCTTCCAATGAGCCTTCTGGCTGCACTTTTTTCAGGACAGATTTGTTAGCTCTTCTGGCAGCCCATGGTACTTTCAGTATTTTTCACTGGCACCACAACTGAAAAGCATCAGTTCCTCTTCAGTCTTCCTTATTCATTGTCCAGCTTTCACATGCATATGAAGCGATTGAAAATACCATGGCTTGGGTTAGACACACCTTAGTCTTCAAAGAGACATCTTGCTCTTCAAAGCACTTTAAAGAGGTCTTTTGCAGCAGTTTTGCCCAGTGCAATACGGCATCTGATATCTTGATTGCTGCTTCCATTGGTGATGATTTTGGAACCAAGTAATACGAAATCTTTGACAACTTCAATCTTTTCTTCATTTATTATATCATGATGCTGTTTATTATTCTAGTTGTGAGGATTTTAGGTTTCTTTATGTTAAGGTGTAATCCATACTGCAGAATGTAGTCTTCAATCTTCATCAGTAAGTGCTTCAAGTCATCTTCAATTTCAGCAAGCAAGGTTGTGTCCTACACTCTGTGTATTGCAGGTTGTTAGTGAGTATTCATCCAGTCCTGATGCTGCATTCTTTATATAGTCAAGTTTTTTGGATTATTTGTTCAGCATACAGATTGAATAAGTGTGGTGAAAGTATACAACTCTGACACCTTCCTTTCCTGATTTTAAGCCATGAAGTATCCCCTTGTTCTGTTTGAATGACAGCCTCTTATTCTATGTATAGGTTCCTTTTGAGTACAGTTAAGTGTTCTGGAATTCTCATTCTTCTCAATTTTATTCATAATTTGTTATGATCCACACAGTGAAATGTTTTTGCATAGTCAATGAAACATAAGTAAACACCTTCGAGGTATCTTTTCTTTCAGCCAAGATCTTCCTAACATTGGCAATGATATCGCTCATTCTATGGCCTCTTCTGAATCCAGCTTGGATTTCTGGAATTTGCTTTCATTACACTGCTGCAACTATTTTTTAATTTTCTTCAGCAAAATTTTACTTGTGTGTGATATTAATGATACTGTTTGATAATTTCCACAATCTGTGGGATCACCTTTCTTTGGAATGGGTACAAATATGGATCTCTTCCAGTCAGTTGGCCAGATAGCTGTCTTCCAAATCTCTTGGCATAACTGAGTGAGTGCCTCCGACGGGGCATCTGTTTGTTGAAATATCTCAATGGGTATTCTGTCAATTTCCGGAGCCTTGTTCTTCCCCAATTCTTTCATTGCAGCTTTGACTTCCACCTTCAGTACCATTGGTTCTAGATCATATGCCACTTCCTGAAATGGATGAAGATCAACCAGTTCTTTTTGGTTCAGTGATTCTGTGTATTCCAGCTATCTTCTCTTGATGTTTCCTGCATCATTCAATATTTTGCCCATAGAATCTCTCAATA
>NW_006921680.1:5871533-5886677 GCF_000298275.1 Orycteropus afer afer | reverse complement strand
ATGTAGTCAATCTGATTCCTGTGTGTTCCATCTAGTGAAGTCCATGTGTAGAGCAGCCGTTTGTGTTGTTGAAAAAAGGTGTTTGCAATGAACAAGTTGTTGGTCTTGCAAAATTCTACCATGTGAGTTCCAGCATTATTTATGTTGCCAAGGCCAAAATTTCCAACTACCAGTGATTCTCTTTGTTTCCAACTTTTGCATTCCAGTCACCAGTGATAATAACACACCCTGACTGCATGTTCAGTCAATTTCAGACTGCAGAAGTTGATAAAATTCTTCAATTTCCTCATCTTTGGCTTTAGTGGTTGGGGCATAAATTTGAATAATAGTCGTATTAGTGGGTCTTTCTTGTAGGCGAATGGATATTATCCTATCCCTGACAGCATTGTACTTCAGGACAGATCTTGAAACATCCTTTGTGGTGATGAATGCCATGCCATTCCTCTTCAAACTGTCATTCCCAGCATAGTAGATCACATGGTTGTCTGATTCAAAATGGCCAAAACCAGTCCATTTCAGCTCACTAATGCCGAGGATATCAATATTTATGTGTTACATTGTATTTTTGACAACTTCCAATTTTCCTAGATTCATACTTTGTACTATTCCATGTTCCAATGATTAATGGATGTCTGAGGCTGTTTCTCTTCAATTTGAGTGGTGCCACATCAGCAAATGGAGGTCTCAAAAGCTTTACCTTATCCATCGGAGTAAGGCTGGGTTTACTCAGATGATGCAGCTCTTTCCCAGTCCTATTTTGAGAGCCTTCTAACCTAACCGGACTATTCATAAAGTTGCGCGGTAATGTATCAAACAGTGTTTCTTTGTTATTCATAAGGTTTTCCCTGACCAATTCTTTGAGAAGTGGACAGCCTCCTCCTTCTTCCTAGTCTGTCTCAGTCTGTAAGCTGGGCTGATACCTATGCACCATGTGCAGCCCGCTGGGTTTGAAACACCAGTGGCTGATCCTCAAAACTCACATCAACACGTCACCACAGTAGGACAAACCGACAGACAAGTTTGTCTCCCTGTTTATATATATGTTTTCATGTACATTCTGTAGGAAAAAAATTAAAATAATATTCAGCAAATTCAAACAAATAAAATGGAATCCCATAATGATCTATTTAAAAATTATTCTTCAAGAATGCATAATATTTGACTTTTCTAGGTAGATTCTCTTACATGTCAAAGGAGTGGCTGGTGGGTTTGAACTGCCGACCTTTTTTTGTTTAGCAGCTGGACACTTTAACCACTACATCAACAGAGCTCCTTCAACATCATGATAGATGGGGAAAAGATTGAAATTGTCAAGGATTTCATTTTATTGGATCCACAATCAACACCCATGGAAACAGCAGTCAAGAAATCAAATGACATATTGCATTGGGCAAATCTCCTGCAAAATGTTAAAAAACAAAGATATCACCTTAAGGATTCAGGAGCACCTGGTGCAAACTATGCATAATCACCTCATATGCATGTAAAAACTGGACACTGAATAAGGAAGACTGCAGGATAATTGATGCATTTGAATTGTGGTGGTAGTGAAGAGATATTGGATATACCATGGACTGCCACTAGAAGAAGGAGCTCTGGTGGCACTGTGATTAAGGCATTGTGCTGCTAATCAAAAGGTAGGTGGTTTGAATCTACCAGCTGCTCCATGGGAAGAAGATGAGGCAATCTACTTCCATAAAGATTTATAGCCTTGATGTGGATGATCTTGGAGGACATTATGCTGAGTGAAATAAGTCAACCACAGAAGGACAAATATCATATTAGTTCATTATTTAAAAAGTCAAGGAAAGGTTTATATATGGAAGGAAACTTTCTTTGTTGGTTACCAGAGGTGGATGGGGAGGGGAGAAAACATTGCAAAAATAAAAATTAAAAAATTAACAACAACAAAAAAGATTTATAGTCTTGGAAATATGATGTGGGTCACCATGAGTCAGAATTGACTCAATGGCTATAGGTTTGGTTTGGGTTTGGCCAGTAGAAGGAACAAAGCTGTCTTGGAGGTAGTATAGCCAGAATGCTCTTTATAAGTGAAAATGGCCAGACTTCATATCTCATACCTTGGTCATGTTATCAGAAGGGACCAGTCCCTGGAGAAGGATATCATGCTTGGTAAAGTAGAGGGTCAGTAAAAAAAGGGACAAGCCTCAAGGAGATGGATTGATACAGTGCTACAACAATGGGATCAAGCATAGCAATGATTATGAGGATGGCACAGGATCGGGTAATTTTTTGTTCTGTTGTACATAGGATCACTATGAGTGGAAACCAATTCAATGGCTCCTAACAATGACAACAGGTATGTCTTTGGCAATGCAAAAGACAACTAAGTGTGGTTGAGCCTAGGTATGCTTCTTTCTCTATATATTTAGTATTTTCTCCAAACAAAAGCAAAAAACTCTGGGAAAAATAAAATGCCTCAAATGGACTCGTGCTATTTGTAGCTGAACTTATATTATCTTGCTTCACTAGTAGCAGCAGTCTGGCCGTTCTCTATATATCATCAGATACATTCCTCCTGTAGAGAAAAAGGTGGTTTTCTTGATCACATATTGATTCTTAGGTTGGCCACTCATTTTCTTTCTTGAGGGAATATTCAAGAATCTACTACAGGAATGAATTATGTTGAGATTTCATTTTTGCCTCAAACTGAAAGATTTTTGCATAGGTACTATTCTGGACCACATTTGTTTGCCCTAACACTTTCAGCTTAACACAGTAACACTCTTCATTGACTAGACCAAAAGGGCAGTGTTATTTGGTAACTTTTTTAAAAATGGAGTTATATAATTTTTCAGCCCTGCTTGAAGACACAAAATTTTTCTCATATAGATAAAAAATTAAACAAACAAACAAAAAACCTAAGTATCCTTAGAAAAATACTACTTGTTCATATACTGTTGTTGTTGTTATGTGCCGTCGAGTTGGACCCTATGACTAGCGACCCCTCCTTGGGTTTCCGAGGCAGTATCACTACAGAAGTAGATTGCCCCACACTTAAAAAAACAAAACAAAACAAAAAAAAAAACTTAGAATTTGTAGGAAGGATGATCCCAATAACTTGAAACTCATTTAAGAGCAATTACACATTTGTTTCATTTTTCTGGTACTTAGATCCCCTTGGAAAAGTACAGATTTAATCATCAAGTTAGAGCATACCTTTCACAGTTTCTGTATTACTGGTTTTCGTTTGCATAGTATTCTAAGAGAGATTTTTCTTGGTATTTCTTAAATCTCAAAGATTCAGATGGAATAAGTGATGTGATGTGACTGCCACTATATAAATTGCCAATGTACAAATGGAATAACCAAGGCATTAAGACAGTAACATTTTCACCAAGAAACATGTTCTTATGTGTGTGTGTGTGTGTGTGTGTGTGGTTTTGTTTTCTGGTGAGTTACACCAGTCCTTTTGGGCAAGAGGATTATAAATGAAAGCAATAAACCAATTGCAAGAATTCATTATATTATTTTTTAATGTGGTTTGAATTCACATTCTACTAGGGATTTAGAAAAAGCTGATTGTAGATACTCTAATGAAGCCAATAAATAGGCATTTGTGCATGCAAAGGTGTGTATGCATGCACTCCCCCCACCCCAGACTCTTTTAAAGCCCTAGTATTTAAACAAGCATCAATTAATAGTACCTGAGGCTTTTCCAAGAAGTTCAATGGTGAGCCTTTGCATTTATGGGGCATCAACTACCTCACACAATTTTTTTTAAATGCAAAGTTAGTATAAAATTTGAAAAGATTATGAATACTTAGGCACATTTAACAAGTGTATAAACTGGTATGAAAAGCTTCTGGGATAAGACTTAATACAGAGTAGACAACTTTCCACATTAGAGACATTTTGATATTGAGATCGAAGTGGAAAAAAGTTCCTATGGTCCCTGGTTAAGAGAGCGTAGTACTGAATTTCTTTCTTTCTTTTTTTTTTTTTTTTTAAATACAGAATAGAAAACCTATTAAAAGTTACTTTCAGAAATGTATCAGATTTGGCTCTCATTATACTTCAGCTCCAGATTTGGTTTTAATATTATCATTGGTTTGACAATTGCCTATGATAGAGGAAGTCATGAAGTGTTGTTGTTGTGGTTAAGTGCCGTCGAGTCGTTTCCGACTCATATCGCCCCCTTGCACAGCAGAACGAAACACTGCCCGATCCCGCACCAGCCCCACAATCCCTGCTATGCTTGAGCCCATCATAGCAGCCATTGTGTCAATCCATCTCATTGAAGGCCTCCCCCTCTTTCGTTGACCCTCCACCCTACCAAGCATGACATCCTTCTCCAAGGAATGGTCCCTTCTTACAACATGACAAAAATAGGTGAGACGAAGTCTGGCCATTCTTGCTTCCAAGGAGCATTCTGGCTGCACTTCCTCCAGGACAGATCTGTTAGTTCTTTTAGCAGTCCATGGTACTTTCAGCATTCTCCGCCAGCACCACAACTCAAAAGCATCAACTCTTCTTCTGTCTTCCTTATTCATTGTCCAGCTCTCACATGAAGTAGGCACTCAATATATATAGCACAGAGGAAGTCATGAAGTAGGCACTCAATATATATAGCACAGAGTAAGTCATTTAGAGATTCTCCCAGCTCAGATTATCCTAGTGCAGGCATATGTGATACATATGGTTCAAAAATAATTTGGAGTCACTACAGAATCTACCAATTTGAGTGTGGAACAGTGATAACATGAACAAGGATTACTATACACTTTTTATAATTAAAAAATATTACAATGTACACAAATAGGCATTTGTTAGGATTTATCACAATTAATGGCAATTATAGTAGCTTGGAATATAAATATAAATAATGAATAACCTTCAATGAATTTACTAAAAGATACTGAAGAAAATATTTAGTCGTTTACAAAGACTACTATATTTAGCAGTCCAAGTAGGTGTCAGAATGACATCCATTCTCCTAGTTAGAGATATCCTGAAATATTTACATGGCAAAATTCTTAAAATCAAGGCAAGTTACACAGCTCTCAAAAGGCAAAATTCTACCTTATGTGAAAGGGGAATGAAATAGTTAAATTCTACCACATGCAATCTCTGTTTTCAGCCTGTGAATGTAGCACTTCCTAAAAGCAAGATTCTCCTGAGTATCATGTTCATATCTCAAGATAGTTTTTACTCCACCATCAGTTTCATTGGATGCTCTCCCCTCCAAAGGTATTGAATTTCATATGAACAGCCAAGATAAGAGGGAAAACGCTGGTTGTCCAAACCAAACCTATATTCTCCAAGTATCATTTATAGGAATATGCACACAATCCACCATCACTCTTCTCTCAGCCATTATATAACACACACACACACACACACACACAAGATAGAGAGAAAGGAGTACTGATTATACTTAGAAAGGATTATTTTCTTTTGTATTTAATGCAGTGAATGTGTGTAGTCAACATTACCATTGAACTAAACATCTGAAAGTTGATACAAGGAAACAAACAAATTAGTCATCTGTTAATGGTTACTCTCCAGTAAGTACATTTGAGGTTGTAGACATCAGAGTAGACACTGTCAACATAGAACATAAATCTCACACAAGTTATTACCGGAAGTTATTTCAAACAAATTGTCCCATCAGTGAAATTTCTGTAGTAACATCAACTTCATAGTGTATTATGCCTTAGCAACAAACAGTGATGGTATTCATATGTGAGCATGTCCTTAAAAACATGATGCACTAAATAGAGCATATTGAGGTCAAAGCCTTTCTGTAGAAAGGGAATTTAATTGACATTCTTTCAAGCATTGTGTATAAACAGATCAAAATAGTTCTATCATAAGAAACAGTATTTAACAACATATTTTTAAAATAAAAATACTTTAAAAATCAGTTTTGAAAAAAAATCAGCTTTAATTAGATTAAATTTATTTTTTAAAGAATCTTCCATTAGAATGAAATATATATTTCTTGCTTCTGGCTTTTCTATATTTTTCTAGCATAACCTCTACTTTCACCCCTATCCTGGTCTATTATTAATAAAATGGTACAAAACATGTCTGCAGCAATTTCAACCACATATTATTGTCTCCCATGTCAGGGAAGACATTCTCTCCAAATGATTTCTCTTTCCAGAGGTATACTCCTTCTTGATACACACAGAAGTAAGTAACAAAAACTACCATAAGAGTACTGGGAATGCAATTTTAACTATAGAAACTATGGTAAGTAGTGAAACATCCCCCTCTCCCCATAAGCAGTTTATTTTACAAAACACGTTTTCATGCACTCATGTTATCAGGAATGATTACGTTTTTCCATAAATGAATCTAATGAAACACTGGCATATCACTTAGCACACTGCATTCTCCTCTACATTAAAATTGACACTAATAACAAAAATCAGTATGCATTAAAGTATTTCAGTAACCTAATGAGAAAGCAAATACCTTTTTTTTTCCTGTGAGAATACTTGAATATTATTATTATTATTTTTAATGCACAAAGGCATAATATGACACCTAAAGCAATACAGAGTTAGTTTGCTAGTATTTTTGACAACTGAGCAGGGTTACTAATCTACTAAATCAGTATAAATTAAAGTAGTGGTAGATATAAAAATTCATTTAAGCAATCTTTTATAAACCTGGCAGTATTTATATATAGTCCTGTAGAGATTTTCAGGTTTTAGATGGAATGATAGAAGGTTTGAAAGTTTTCTTTACAGAATTTCAGAGTGTTGAAGATTCTCTTGAGAACTGTGAATGTACTTCATTCAACTCATTAGTTTAAAATCAACCTGTTGTTGTTGTGTGCCTCAGTCAATACTAACTCACTGAAAGGTCAGTGGTTCAAACCCACCAAGTGGCTCCATGGGAGAAAAGACCTGGAGACCAACTCCAATGAAGATCACAGACTAGGAACTCCATGGGGCAGTTCTAGTATGTCACATGGGGTCACTATGAGAAAATCAGCCAGTTGTATCAAAATAATTTGCACAGGAGTGAATGTCAGGATCTGAAGTCATAATCTAGGATAAACTGAAATGCATCCATTATTCAGGTTTTGGGATTTCCCCCCTTTTAAAACATATAAAACATAGAAAACTGGAATGGGTTACTTTCTGGATTAAAAAGAGTTACATTAAAAAAAACTTTAAAATTAAGTTGACATTTACATTTTGTGTCGATTTAATCAGAGCACAGCTGAACATTTAATTTAATATTCTGGTTCTTCCACTTGTAATTAGAGAAATGTGTATCTCCCATTGCCATCATTCTTACATTTTGTTTGTTTGTTTGTTTCAACGTGTTACATTTTTACCCACAGCTAGCAAGGCTTTCACTCAGCAATAGCTAAACTTTTATCAAATTGATTCTGGGCAGTGGAAGTGTATTTTTAAATACATATGCCTTTGTACACTATTTACAAATCCTCTCGATCATGATAAAAAGGCAAAATAAATAAAAAGCAGAAAGAAAGGAAATGCTACTGAGGCTGAAGGCTTTTTCTTTTATCTTCCCAAACAGATGCTGGGCTCCTCGGTGCTTGGAGCTGGCTATCCAAGATTGTTTTTCTTCCTTTTACATGGGCTATGAGAAGGATCTGGTTTCAGTTCTTGGTATTGCACCTGTTTAAACAGAGTTCAGAGAAAGACTGGTCAGGTGGCCACTTTCTGGCAAAGGAAGGAAAAGCAAAGTAATGAGAGATTGCTTGGGGGAAAAAAGTGCTCACTCTGGAAGCTGTATGGGATCTGCAGCTGGGATACAGAAAACAATAGAATGATAGAGGGATATTTAGAAGAGAAATCCTGCCCCAAACTGCAGGAGAACCCTGATAAGAACTTTGGTAATAGGCCTTCCAAAACGTATTACATTAAAAGTAAAACCATCTCAATCGATTTTGAAGGGCTAGATAATGGTTCTTTGCAAGTTATTGTTTGTTTAATACAATTTTAATCTCCGTCCTGTTCACTCTCATGTTTGATATCAAATCAAAATAAATCTTATCAGGTTAAAACAAAGAAAAAATATATTGCTGCAACCCAGCTTCAAGATTTTGATAACAATGTTTCTCATTTTACTCTGAAAATGGTTAGTGGTTAATAGTGGTTAAAGGATTTCAAAAAAATTTTGAGATGTGCTCCAGTCTTCAAAAGCAGTCACCTTCCTCCCCATACCTCACTGATCTCCTAAATAGCTTCATTTATTCAAGGGGTCTGCTTCCCTAAAGATTATTGCCAAGAAAGCTCTATGGAGCTTGGTTCTATTCTGTAACACGTAAGGTCACCATGAGTTGGAATCAACTTGCCAGCAATGGGTTTGGTTTTGGTTTTGGTTTTATTCATCTTCTTATTTCGATGTAATGGATAATTATCATATGGATAAATTCATTTAATCCATAAAAGTTCTGGAATTTTTTTTGTTTCTCTTAAATGCTTACTGGCACATTTTACTTTCATTATCTAATATTCTTATCCTTACCTCACAGGTAATGGTGACTCAAAGCCCATCGCCTTCACAAACATAACTGAATTTTACTTGGAGGGAGACTGTCCCTGAAAGCTCTGTGAATTCTTGGGGCAACCCTTTCTTACTCTCCCATTCCTCAAACATTCTCCATAAATTTTTGGATATCCCCCACTGTGGGCTAAATTCCTGAATGGCAAAATCTGCTACAGACTTTTTAACTTCACTTGGCTCTTCTACAACCTTGAAATTAAAGGGATATAAAAGTTAAAATCCAATGCCACACTAAATTAAAAAAAATAATGATAATAATAATGAAATCTACATACCACTTGTACATCTGAAGGGACTCTGGAAAGGAAGTCAAGTAGTTCATTGTTATCAATTGCATATGGACTCCGAAGCTTCTTTGTAAATTTATTGATGCCTAGAAAAATGAGAGCTCAAACATTATTAAAATGCCAACAGTTTGGGGACTAATCTCTTTTTGTAGAGAGGATGTTTCTGGCAAAAGTGTTGCAGTGATTTGCAGATCTGGCTTGGGGTCTGCTGGGCAGCCTGGACAGAATAAATCAAGAAACCCAGTTTTTTCTTCCCCTCATTCCTGCTATCTCTTCCTTCTTTCCTCTTTTCCTCCTTCCTCTTCTTCCTCCCTCCTTCCCAACTCAACTGCTGGTTTGTTTTTAGTAGCTTCTTCCTAGAAGAAAAGGCTTTCTATTTGGGAAACAAAAGTTGAGACTAGCTGGAATGAGCAATGACAAATCTTACTTTTTCCTCAGTGTTAAAGTTCATAGACCTCTTTAAAATGTTAAGAAACAAAGATGTCACTTTGAAGACTAAGCCATGCCTAACCAAGCCATGGTATTTTCAATCACCTCATATGCATGTGAAAGCTAGACAATGAATAAGAAGACCTAAGAAGAGTTGGTGCCTTTGAATTGTGATGTTGGTAAAGAATACTGAAAATATTATGGGCTGCAAGAAGAACGAACAAATCTGTCCTGAAGGAAGTGTAGTCCAAATGTTCCTTAGAAGTGAGAATGGCCAGACTTTGTCTCATTTACTTTGGTATTGTTGTCAGAAGGGACCATTCCCTGGAGAAGGACATCATGCTTGGTAAGTAGAAGGTCAGCGAAAAAGGAAAAGGCCCTCAACAAGATGGATTGACACAGTGACTGCAACTATGAGTTCAAGCACAGCAAGGATTGTGCAGATGGCACAGGACCGGGCAGTATTTCATTCTGTTGTACACAGGGTTGCTATGAGTTGGAGCCAACTCGATGACACCTGACAACAACAGCATAGTTCTTCGAAGCCTTGTTTCAATGTTTCATTCAAGATTAAACTTGTCTTCCTACATTTTGGGTTGGGTTATTTTTAGAAGCAGGAGGTCTGATTTATTGGGGTTTTTTTTCTCTTTTTCTTTTTTATTTAAAGACACAGCTTTTGTGGAGAGGGTGCTGTTATTCAAACTAAATGTTCAGAAGACATGTGACCTTGATGTTTTTCAAAATGACCTGAAATGCAGAAGTGTTTGCCACTAGATTTTACAAAATAGAAACAACTAACAGTTTTACATGAAATCAACAGGCTGATTAAAAAAACTTAGCCATATAACTTGAGCATATAAGCTCTTTTTGGGGAATTTCATGCAGAATAACCTTCTTCTGGAATTTTGATATTGGTCTCTGTCTCCCCAAGAGAGACTCATGTCACATCTTAAACTTCTAGTTAATATTTCAGCAATCACCTACCACTAAAGGAATATTATTTTATTTCACTTGATGAAACAAGAGGCCCAAACACATTCCCTAAAAATTACTTTTAAGACAGCTAGCCAGTGAGGCCACCCTAGGTTACATAACCAGATGTCTGCCATGGGCTCCAGTTTCCAAGAACCTGGTGAAACAAAACAGGCGGAGGTTCCCCACCTATTGTTCAACAGAGGTGCTCCGTGAGCCTGAGGCAGGTCTGACCCTGAGTAGGTTAGAGGTAATAAGCCTCTGCATGTGACATACTAGTTAATTCCTTCAATAAAGCAGCATCTGTTTTAAATATCAGAGGATGGAATGAGAGATGAGGACTTGAACATAAAATAGGGGAGCAAGAACATGATGGGAATGCCTCTTCTCTTGAATAGTGAGTGTTGTTTAAGTTTGAGTTTCTAGAAATTAGGAAAGGGAAAAAAAATCACCATTTACTCCCAGGGTGTAAAGGTAAAGATAACGATAACTGATGAGAATAATAAAAGAGCCTGTCAAATATTTGACAAGGCGGGACAAAAAGAATAGGGAGATAGGAATCTTAAAACTAGAGGGTTTGGAGGCGTGAGACCCCCGCTCACTTTATTCCAGTATATTTCTTTTAAAACATCCTTTGATCTTTTTGCTCTTAGTGTAAGCTGATGTTTTCTGAAGTTAAAATCCCATTTGGTTCTTTGCATTTTTTTATTGGTTTAACAGGAAGATGGGGCAATCTACTTCCATAGTGATACTGCCTCGGAAACCCAAGGAGGGATCGCTACGAATCGGGTCTGACTCAATGGCACATAAGAACAACAATAACAATCTTAGGTGCATGTATGTGCAAAAAAAAAAAAACCAAACTCCCTGCTATCGAGTCAGATCTGACTCATAGCAACCACTCCTTGGGTTTCTGGGGCCATATCACTACTGCAGTAGATTGCCCAACCTTCCTTCCGAGGAGTGGCTGGTGGGTTTGAACCTCCAGCCTTCTGGTTAGCAGTCAGATGCCTTAGGCACTGCGCCACCAGAGCTCCATGTATGTCCAGGCCCAGGGAAAATACCAGTCTACTTCTACACAATCTGGTGTATATATATGCATATATATTTGAAATCCTTAATGTAGTAGTTTTCTTTGTTAGTAGACCTTAGAGACTGAAAGTTGAGTTTTCCAAACCAAGAATTTTGTCAAGAAAGATAAACAAATAACCACAAAGAATGCTGAAACTGGCCACTTCCTAAATGGAGTCCAGGCTCATAGGAACTGTTGGCATACAGCATAATTACATTAAAAATGAAGACCAAAAAAAACTACCTTTAGAGTAAGTTTTTGGAGAAGCATTCTAGTTTAGTAGACAGAAAGCAGGTTTCTTGTTCCTAAGTGGCCTGTAAGTGCCAAAGACTTTCTTCCTGCCTTCTAAAGGTGACCTCTTAAACAGGTGCCCATGTACAGTCCAGGCAATGCATACACTTCCGCAAAATAAAGTACCACAGCACAAAAGCATAGTGTCCTAAAGGTACCATATGGATTGAAATGCCTCTGTTTGTGTATAAGTGGTGAAAATAAATCAGAGTGATATCTAGACAAAGCTACACTTTGATATATGGAGATTCTGAACAACTACATGTTTATAGTATGATGGAGCCTATGGTGCCAGATAAGAAAAATGCATTTTGCAGGTAGACCTAAATCTTTATACTGTTGTGATTTTTAACTGACTTGTCTCTTTTCATCATGGAGTAGCTTCATGACCATAAATATAGAGAACTACTGACAGTATAACTCATCCCTTAAAAAATAGTTTGTTCTTAGCAGCTAAGACAGTTAAGCAAAAAAAAAAAAAATGGCTTTACTTACCCCAGACAAGGACAATGTATCTCAGTGGAATGAAATACAGGATAACTGTGAACACACAGAGGGCGACAATGGCCAGCCAGCTTAAGAACGGGACGGTCCAGTTGAAAGTACTGAATGGAAAATTAACACTTCAGCAATCTGAGCATTTCATACTTTTTCAACCAAAGATGAAAATAAATATAATTCAGACTCAAAATCTGAACTTGGGAGCTAGTTAGTTTGCATTTCTCTCTGGTATAGATGCCAATTGTAGTAGGCCATCAGAGGACACAGGGAAGCTATAATTGCTCAATTCCAAGAACACAGTTAAGGGACCAATGATAAAGGACCTTGCCACTATCTCCTCCACATCATCCCATGTGATTACAGGGCCTCAAGCTGTTGTACTACTTGGGTAACTGCTCACATATGGAAAGAAAAAAAAAAAAAAAAAAAAAAACCTTTATTTTTCTACTTCTAAATCTAGTATCTAACTTTGTTTTCTCCAAATTTTCATAGAGGAGAATACCCCTGGGCCTGCCATTCTTTCTTCTAATAACTCTCAATATTCTCCACACAGAAAATAAGATGTTGCCAGCAATTGCTTATAGATCTGAGTCTTTACACTGTTGCACAAGTCCTCTGAACTTTCGAATTCCTTAGAGAAATACACACTTCCTATCTTAGCTATGTTTCAAATGGAACTGGAAGACAGCAAAGGGAGACAGAGCAGTTAGCCTTGTAAAAATTCACCTGCCATCATTGCCCTTCTTCCGGGAAATATATAATTAAGAAATGAAATCAGTATCGCCTACTCTTCTTTCTATACTGTTGTTGGCAAAGGAGTACGTGGAATGTGGTAAATTTTTTGGAACGATTATGCAAAGGGAGTGTAAGATGGCAAATGAGTGGGTTATAGGGGGGCAAGGTTAATGAGTCTGCAGTTTTCTCCTCCAGAAGGCAGGGTCAGGGAGGTTGCGAGAGTGAATATCGACAGTGAGACATCAAGACAAAGAACAGAAATAGGACAAATGATTAGAAACAGAGGAAGTTACAAAAAAAGACAGTAATAGGGAGATAGAAAGGCATTTAGTGAGACAACAAGAGGAAAGAAAGGGAAAACGAAGGCAGAGAAGGCAAAAGACTATGTAGAAAACCGGGGAAATAGAACCTGGAAATGCTGTAATAGTGTTGTTGTTGTTGTTGTTATGTGCTGTCGAGTCGGACCCGACTCATAGCGACCCCTCCTTGGGTTGCTGAGGCAGTATCATTGTGGAAGTAGATTGCCCAACCTTCCTTCTGAGGAGTGGCTGGTGGGTTTGAACCGCCAACCTTCTAGTTAGCAGTCAAGTGCCTTAGGCACTATGCCACCAGAGCTCCCTGTAAAAGTGTAAGGTTTTAATTCTTGTGTAGACGTTCCATGGAGAATCTTTGGTAGTTTTTAACAGAGGGTGATAAATGATAAAGAAAACAGAAACAATGTGTGCAGCCTCCAGGCTTCAGTACCTAAAATATATATCACCATTCAGAGGCATACTATTGCATTCTTTGAAATCTTTCATCAATATTCAACCACCAAAGAGGTGTGAGCATATCGTTTTGAATGGCTCTTTAGCACAGTTTAACGAAAGGAGCCAAAGAGTTAGCAGATTTGAGTTCGAAGCCCAGATTCTGCTACTTGAATTTAGACGAGTCAAACTCTCTAAGTCTCAATTTCTTCCTTGGATCAAAGGAGACTGGTAGTGATGATAACATGTTTGTGAATCAAGGTGACATTATTAGAGGTGGTCCCCTCCAAAGAATCAAAAATATTTTCTTCTAACAAGGCAGTGAGAAGGATCACCCCCAAAAACCTCAGGGATATGTGGAACTGTGCATAATATGCATAAATGTTAGTACTATTATTTATTTTTATTTCTTAGTGATGAATGTTATAGTGATTTGGGGTGAGATTTGCTAAGGGTAGAATCTATGGATAGTGCAAAGAGTTAACACATTTGGCTGCTAACAAAAGGACTGGTGGTTCAATTTTACCCAAAGTGTCCTTCAAAGAAAGGCTGGCAATATACTTCTGAAAACTCAGCCATTAAAAATCCTATGCAGCATTGTTCTACTCTGATAAAATCAACTGAGTCAGAATCAACTAAATGGCAAGTGGAGTTTTTTGTTATTGTTGTTCAGGGCAGTTTTTTGATCCAATAAAGGTGATTGTCAAGTATATTCTTTTCCCAAGCTGCATCTCAGTAGAACACTTAGGAATCACTCTTTAGCCTGGTGGCATGTTGTTGTTGTTGTTGTTAGGTGCCGTTGAGACATTTCCAACTCATAGTGACCCTATGCACAGCAGAATGAAACACCGCCTGATCCTGCGCCAGGTCCATGATCCTTGGAATACTTGAGCCCATCGTTACAGCCACCATGTCAATCCATCTCGTTGAAGGCCTTCCCCTCTTTTGTCTACCCTCCACCTTACCAAGCATGACATCCTTCTCCAGGGAGTGGTCCCTTCTGACAACATGACCAAAGTAGACGAGATGAACTATGGTCATTCTTGCTTCCAAGGAGCATTTCAGCTGTACTTCCTCCATGACAGATCTGTTAGTTCTTTTATAATTCCATAGTACTTTCAGAATTCTTCACCAGCACCACAACTCTAAAGCATAAACTCTTCTTTGGTCTTCCTTATTCATTGTCCAGCTCTCACATGCATACGAAGCAATTGAAAATATCATGGCTTGTGTCAGGTGCACCTTAGTCCTCATGGAGACATCCTTGCTCGTCAGCACTTGAAAGAGTTCCTTTGCAGCTGACTATCCCAGTGCCATACGTCGTCTAATGTCCTAACTGCTGCTTCCATTGGCATCAGTTGTAGAACCAAGCAATGTGAATTCTTTGATAACCTCAACCTTTTCTCCATTTATCGTGATGCTGCTTATTGGTCCAGTTGTGAGGATTTTTGTTTTCTTTATATTGAGATGTAATCCATACTGCAGACTGTATTCTTCAGTCTTCATCAGTAAGTGCCTCAAGTCATCCTCACTTTCAGCAAGCAAAGTTGTGTTGTCAGAGTATCTCAGGTTGTTAATGATTCTTCCTCCAATC
>NW_006921680.1:5824102-5871433 GCF_000298275.1 Orycteropus afer afer | reverse complement strand
TTTTAAGAGCTTGTTTTACATTCAGTGTCATGCATACATTTAGTTTCATTGCCCATTAGCCATGTCCAACCCTAACCCAGTCTCCTCCCCTCCCTACCCTGCAACTCTCCCCCTGTGCGCCTCATAACTATGCACTCCTGTTTGTCCTGCATTTCCTCAGTTTGAATGTTGGTTCTCTGGTATCCCATGGTTTATTGCTCTAAGGGATGTATTACCATTGAGTATGTGGGTGTGGCATCCTGGGTTGAGTGGTCTGTGTGTACATCTTGCTAACTATTGGGCTGAGAGCCCACCCCTGGGGGTGAGTTTTATTCAGGTGTTGAATGTATTTCAGGGCCATAGTATTAGGAGTCTCACCAGATTTCATCTGACCAGTAATTCTGGTCATTATTGAGTTTTTGGATTTTGTTCCACGTTTTTCCTCCCACTCTAACCAGGATTTCCAGATTTGATCCTTTCCTGAGTGGTTGGCATTGGTAGCTGGGCACCATCTAGTTCTGGTCTCGAGGGCCATCGTGTCCTAGGGCTGATTGCTTCTAAATACCTTTTTTTTTTTTGCATTCTTTTTTACTTCTGATGCTAGGAGACCATTAGCTGCATCTTAGATGGCTGTTTGAAAGCTTTTAAGACCCCAGTCACTACTCACCAATGTAGGATGTGGAGCAATGCTTTTATGAATTTGGTTGTGCCAGTTGAGTCTGGTGTCCCCCAGTACAATAGTCCTGAGGTAGTAGATCTATTGGCTCTCTCTCTCATAGTGTTGGGATGTCTGTGAGGGCTTACTCTGCGTCTGTCTTGTATTGTTTCTGTAAGGACTGCAGGTATTTTGTATCACTGGTGTCTGTACAAGATTAGCCTCAGCTGAGTCTATCCTTGATCTAGAGTATACCTCTATTCACTGACCCTTGTCTGATCATCTCAGGTGTTTACGTGTTTATCTGTATAGCCTAGTGCTTGGTGTTAATGGCAATGTGGTATCGTGGACACATTGGTTGGTTTTAGCATCTGTCGTCTATCTCTCATGTGCACAGTTCGGTGTCCTCTCATTTCCCAATGTTATCTTGGTGGTCATATATCTTTCCCATAAATCCCTCCCCCTACCTATGTCAGCATGTAAGCCCCAACTAGCCCTAAATTAATCCTTCCCATTCCTTCCCCATCCCGGTAACCTACTAGGTGAGTTCCCTTTCCCAAGTAAACCCTTCTCTGTCTTTTTACAGTAATGGGTTCATACAGTACTTGTCCTTCTGTGATTGACTTATTTCACTCAGCATAATGTCCTCCAGGTTCATCCACGTTGCGAGATGATTCATGTATCCCTCATTGTTCTTTAATGTGGCATAGTATTCCATTGTGTGGATATACCATAATTTGGTTATCCACTCATTAGGCATTTAGGTTATTTCCATCTCTTTGCTATGGTGAATTGTGCTGTAATGAACATAGGTGTACATATGTCTGTTTGTGTGTTATCTCTCACCTCTTGAGGATATATTTCTAGTAATGGAATTGCTGGGTCAAATGGTACTTCTATTTTCAGTTTTTTAAGGAAACGTCATACCACCTGCCATAATGGTTGTACCATTTTACAATCCCACCAGCAGTGCACAAGAGTTCCAATCTGTCCACAACCCTGCCAGCATTTGTTACTATCTGATCTGTTGAACTTTGCCATTATTGCTGGGGTGAGATGATGCACTCCCTTCTTGATTTTAAACCATGTGGTGTCTTCTTGTTCTGTTCAAACAACAGCCTCCTGGTCTATGTATAGGTTCCTCATGAGTACGAGTGAGTATTTGGGAATTCCCATTCTTCTCAATGTTATCCACAATTTGTCATGATCCACACAATCAAATGCCTTTGCATAGTCAATAAAACACAAGTAAACATCTTTCTTGTATTCTTTGTCTTGAGCCAAGATCCATTTGACAGCAGCTATGATATCCCTTGTTCCACATCCTCTTCTGAATCCAGCTTGCATTTCTGGAAGTTCTCTGTCAATATACTGCTGCAACTGTTTTTTAATTTTCTTCGGTAAGATCTCACTTGTGTGCGATATTAATGATATTGTTTGATTATTTCCACATTCTGTGGGATCACCTTTCTTTGGAATGGGTACAAATATGGATCTCTTCCAGTCAGTTGGCCAGATCTCTTGGAATAACTAAGTGAGTGTCTCCAGTACAGCATCAGTTTGTTGAAATATCTTCATGGGTATTCTGTCAATTCCTGGGGCCTTGTTCTTTGCCAATTCCTTCATTGCATCTTTGACTTCCTCCTTCAGTACCATTGATTCTAGATCATATGCCACTTCCTGAAATGGAGGAAGATCTACCAGTTCTTTTTGGTATAGTGACTGTGTATTCTTTCCATCTTCTTTTGATGTTTCCTGCATCATTCAATATTTTGCTCATAGGATCTTTCAATATGGCAACTCGAGGCTTAAAGTTTTCCTCAGTTCTTTCAGCTTGAGAAATGCTGAATGTGTTCTTCCCTTTTGGTTTTCTAACTCTGAGTCTTTGTACATTTCATTCTAGTAATTGGCTTTGTCTTCTCGAACTGCTCTTTGAAATCTTTGGTTCAGCTTTTTTATCTTGTCATTTCTTACATTTGCTTTAGCTACTCTCTGCTCAAGGGCAAGTTTCAGAGTCTCTTCTGTCATCCATTTTGGTCTTCTTTTCTCGTCTTTTTAGTGACCTCTTGCTTTCTTCATGGATGATGTTCTTGATGTCATCCCACAATTCTTCTGGTTTTTGGTCATTGGTGTTCAATGCATCAAACTTATTCTTTAGATGGTCTCTAAATTCAGGAGGGATATATTCAAGATCATATTTTGGCTCTCATGGCATGTAGCTTGCTTTTTTGTGTCTTTCCTAAAATTTTTCTTTCTACTAAATAAGCCAAAGCTGAACCACTCTGGTTGTGTTTGTCACAGTAATTCTTGAGTGAGGTCTAGTTTTCTGTAATTGTTTTTCTTTCTTCTCTCATGGCCAGAAGGAGGTCCTATAGCTGTCACCAAGTAAAGGATCATGGCTTCTCTCCTTTATGAATACCTGTGCCTCCTTTGTTCCTGCCCGCGTGTAGAGCGAACAGAAGGTTGAGGCTCTCCTTACTTTCCCATGGCCCATCTCAGAGCTATCCACCACACTGCTCCATGTGTGAAGGCAGTGGCTCTCCACTCAGAAACCCTCCTTCTGGGCAGCCTCACTGAAGGGCTCTCTGTGCTCTCCTTACTCCTCTTGGAAGGATAAAGGGCCAAGAACCCTCACCAAAACACAAAAACAAAAACAAAAAAACAAACAAACTTACTTGCCATCAAGTCAATTCCAACTCATAGCGAACCCCTTTGCATTTCTGAGGTGATAAATCTTTATGGAAGTAAATAGCCCACTTCCATGAAGTGGCTGGTGGGTTTGAACTGCCAACCTTCTGGTTAGCAGTCAAATGCCTTAGGCACTATGCCACCAGAGCTCCTTAGAACCCTCATCAGTGTAGCTAATGTCAGAAAAAACAAAATTAAAAAAAAAAACACACCATTTTCTATTTCAACATTCTGTACTATGGGCCCTAAATCTAGAATATCACTGTTGCCAAAACATAGAGATAAAATTCAAGAAAGTTCTGGAATGATTGTATAGTAACAAGAAGTGGTCATTATAAAGGTTTTTCACTTTTCCTTAAACATTACTTCTGAATGTGCTTTCTAAACAGATTTTTTTTTTTTCAAATCTAGTATGACTCCAGGAAAATTTCCTTTGCACCCAAAAGTCCATGAGTGGTATAAATGTTTAACATGCTCAGCTGCTAATTGAAAAGTTGGAGGTTCCAGTTTACCCAGAAGTGCCTTGGAAGAAAGGCCTGATAATCTATTCTGAAAACTCAGCCATTAAAAACCCTATGGAGTAGTTCTACTCTGACATGCATGGGCTCACCATGAGTTGGAGTTGAGTAATGGCAATTGGTCATCTCACAAAAGGATATTGTGGAGAAGAAATGGCTCCTACAGGACTCACTGAGTCCTAAGCCATGTTCTTATACCTCAACATGGAAAGCTCAGAAAAACTCAGTTTTCCCCATGTGTCATCCACAGCTAGATTCTGGTCATATCCTTTGGTTGGCTATTGTGTTTTCCACCCAAGCACCTGCTCTGAGGCTTCCTGCCACTCAGAGTTACAAAGGACACTGTTTCCTCAGGCAATCCTTAGCCTCACCTTGGTGTTGGCCTAGGGTTTTCTGGTACAAATGGCATATTTCATGCACGTATTAGCACATATTGTAGCCCAGAGAAAGGACAACAATCAACAGGGAAATGCCCCAAATGTAGAACTTCACACTGTGCCTCAGTGGATGGGATGTGGAGGAAACGGGAACTTTCTTAGAGATGGAAGTAACATGGAAAGGGATAAAGAGAGAGAAAGGATATGGGAATCAGTCTTCAAAGTCAGAAGCTGAATGTTGTTTAGAGACACATCTGGGAGTGAGAAGGAGTCTGTTCTGTCTAATATGATATAAGAAAGTGGAAACTCAGCACCTATGCATGTGGAAATGTATTAAACAAAAAAATATACAAAATAAAATGCATTATCCCTTGAAACATGAAAGGCACCAGATGAATGACTCACACCTTTAGTATAAATAATTTACTCCTTTCAAACTCGATGTGTGCCCAAGGATTGAAATCTGCAGAACACTTTGGGTTATGAATAATAAACAATGAATAAATATATGAAACTAGAAAAATATAGGCTTATCCAGATACACAGCACCTCTTCTTGAATAAGGCCATTAGTAGCCATTTTAAAGGCCAATTTTCACATACTTTAGTAGTATGGGCCTTAGTATATTTTAAACAGATAATCAGTTGTTATAAATCTACCTAATTACTTTTATAATTAAACAGTTGCTCTTAAATGTATATTAGTAAATAAAATTGAAAAATAGAACAGAAAATAAAGTAAAAGGAAAAAGATATATTAGTAAGTAAAATTATTTGAAATAAAACACAAAGAATGTAAGATTAAAATTGCAAGTTTCTTAATTTTACACTAAATCCCAATGAAGCTACAGTGCCTTATTTTAAAAAATTTAGGAAAATTCTGGGCATGTTCTAAGTGAAAAACCATTAATTCATTTCATCTATAATCATGACCTCAGCTATTTAAATGTATAACTTTTTAACATTTAAGAATATTTTTGTAGGGTGCTGTGCATTTTTCATTATTTAGAAAAACCTGATGAAAATATCACTTGACCACTAATAAAATACAGGTGTGGCTCAATTACCTGAAATCCTCATTTAGCTTGGCTTTTATATATTTTTTTTCTATCATGATTTCATATTCCATTTAAGAACAAAGTCTTTTACTGTGAAAATGTGCTAAAATTTGGGACGGTGTTATTTCTTCAGACTTACAAGTATGACTTTCTTTCCAACCAATATGTTCTAAATTCCAGGAAGGAAATTGACAGAACTTTCATAAAACCAAAGACTGGCAGAAACAAAGTAAATAATGATGAAACAAAGCAATAAATCACCCAGAAGGAGTGTCCCCTGCCAAAGAGAATATGGCATTTCACCCTCGGAGAAACAAATGGTCTCTCTGTCCCCCAGAAGGCTGGTTCCCACATGTCAGCATCACTCACTTCTTTATCCTTTCGCCAAATGAAGCCACTTCATCTAGGATGTTCTGGACACTGACACATACCTCCTGGATGGCATAGATTTTATTTATAAATCCCTTTTTTTCACTGTCCTAAAACACAATAAAAAGAGAGAGATTCTGTGTAATTAAGGTATCCTTCAGTGCTTGGATTCTTTGGGTTGTCCTTCTCTTATATACATATATTTTTTAACTTGAATAAATTTCATCTCTGTGTGTATATAAACAGATAATTGTTACCTAGGAGAATTCAAGATATGAAGGGAGATGGAGAAAGAGTACCCAGCATTGTGCTCCTATATGCCACCTATGCTACTACTAGAAAGTCGGCTGCAAAGTGGGGGACTGAGACTCTATTGTCCTTGCCCTGGTGAACAGAAACTTTTCAGTGGGGTCATGTGGGGAGGAGGGTGGGTCTTGGAATGACCAAACCCACAACTGGGAGGCAGGACTCTCTTCACTGACCCTGGACCCCCCATGATTTGCTACTCAGCTCCCCCAGTTTCTTAGCCTCATCATCCATAGACCTAAGCTTAGTTGTGGTTCCAGGTATTTCAGCAATAGAGAAGGCTAAGTGCAAATATGAAGACCTGTAAGCAATGAAAAGTGCAAAAAGTGACAAGGTCAACAGAAATCCATTAAGTGGCTCCTTCTCAGATATTACCTGAGGTAGATCAGACACACACTAAGCCTGGCCCTCTTCTTAAAAATAATTGTCATATTTTATACAGTAGCATATGTAGTCAAGGTTCTAACTTCACATTTTTTTTCTCCTTTTTGCTCTTCGTTCTTCGTTTTAAAGCTTCTGCCGAGTTTAAGCAAAGCTTGTGTGTTTCAGAGAATGGGTGGGTGGAGATTGATCATGAAGCACCCAGAGTGGTGTGAGCCTAGGGGGGATGTGCACATTTGAAATTTTAGACCCAAAGGAAGAAATAGTGGTGCCCTTTCACGATCGAAAATTCTGCTTAGTAGCCTGGCATCACAGGCACTTGCCTAGGCTGTCTGGTGGAGACCATCCAACCCTGATTCCATGATTCCATTCCTCCATGCCAGCTTGAATATCTATGGAAATGTAGATCCAATTTCATTACTTTAACTTCTTTTGAACACTTGCACACTGTGCCAGCACACTTGAGACCTCATGTGGCAGTCAGAGCTTGCTGAAAGCAGCCAGGAAGCGCGAATAATAATGTCGTCATGTTGCACATTTACATACTGACTTTCATTTCAGAAGAGTCTAAAGCACTTTACACTGTGAACATTCGGCCGGGTCTGGCAACCTGCCACCCCAGACACTGAGGGCAAGTAAATGACAGGTGTATATGCATCCTCCAAGGACAGCAGAGTACACTGGGACCAAGGAAATGGCGGCCAGTTTTATAACTTGATCTTTAGTTAGAGCCTCCATTTAAAATTCAATTCCCATGAGAGATCTTTTCAAATTTATTCATCTTGCTTATGTCAAAATAGATTGTCAGACAATAAGGTAAAGGAGATGCACAAAGCTTCTCAATAAAAGTATAAGGGACAATTAATTACTCAAGGTCCATACTATCTTTAGAAAGTCATTCTTCACTTGCATTACAGACATGGGTGCATCAATCTCTCATCTTTTCTCTCTCTCCAGTTATAGACAAAAATGCATTAATTCAATTATTCCACTGTATACTTTACAATAAAATGAATAACTAGTGGCTTCTCCCAGCTCCTTTCATAGCTACAAAGTTAGTCTGGTCTATTACTTGGCCTTTGTTCACCTCTCTCAGACACTAAGTTCATTTTTGTCTATGAAGTGAAGTGCTCTTATGCGTATTTTTCTACACACTTAATAAATCAAACTTGAATTGAAGTATGCTGGTTATACAATAAAAGTCCATTGACAATAATGTCTTACCAACTTGAAATTATGATGGGAAAATTATTTATTTCACAGTAACAATCAAATTATATAAAATACTTAGGTATAATCTTAATAAGACATGTATAAGATCTATATGAAGAAAATAGAGATACCTTGTTTTCTGTATTGGAACTGTGACTTAGAATGTACTTTTCCCCCACTGAACATATAGATTGAACACAATATCAGGCAAATGCTAATGTGTTTAGAGTGGAGTGAAAGGAGAAGAATTGGATAAAATGTTTTTAAAATGTGCTTGGAAGAACAAATGTGTAATTACAGCCAAGACATTTTGCAAAAGAGAAATAATAAGAAGGTATTTACTGTATTAGCTATTTAAAATCATTATGATGTATATAACATGAGCACTGAAAGAGATAGGTGTATGATAAGGCACCATCATAAGTCCATCATAAAGAAAAGGAAGCATTATGTTACAGGGCCTTTTTTTTTTTTTTTTTTTAACCTATTTGAGGAAAATTGTGTTAGCTCTCACCCCATAACAAAGCCTAAAGTATTCCAGATTAATTTAAATCTAAAAGCTAAAAATAAATGATAAAAACAGGAGAAAAATGTAGGTAAGTTATTTACTGATTTGGAATAGAGAAAGACTTTCTAAGTGTACAAGCAGTAAAAAAAATCACAAAGAAAAATAATTGATGGCAATGTTGTATAAAAATATAAAGTTATTATGGCATACCAAACCAAACTCACTGCCATCAAGTTGATCCCAACTCATCGACCCCTCCTTGGGTTTCAGACATGGTATCCTTACGGAAATAGGTTGCCCAATCTTCCTTCCAAGGAGTGGATGGTGGGTTTGAACTACCAGCCTTCTGGTTAGCAGTCAAATGCCTTAGGCACTGTGCCACCAGAGCTCCCTTATTATGCCATACATCATCATAAATTTAAAAGAATAACTGGGAAAAAATTCTCAACAAATATAACAAATGACAGGATTATATTTCCAATATATATTCAATAAACATCTGAAAAAATTTTCATTGCTGTTTTGTTTATAAAAAAGAAAAATCACTAGCATGTTGGTGGAGTTAATTGGGTACAGGCAATTGGTAGACTATAATGAGTTAAAAAATATTGAAAAAAGCAGGAAGTAAATGTCACATACATATAATTCTAATTTACTTAAAAAATCGTACATTAGTAAAAGGATTCAAAGAATGTGTCAAAATCTTCAGGGTTATGAAAGTTTCTCTTCTTTCTCATAATGTAATACTCAAAGTTTTTGCAATGAATGTTTTATTTCTGTAATCAGAATATTGTCCTGATTTTTCCCAATATTATTATGAAAAGAAGATGAGTAGAAGAAACAAATGAATTGGGATTCATTGAGCATGGTTTTTACTGTAGCTTAGTTATCTTTTTTTCTTAATGTATTTTATATATTTTAATAAGCAATCTTACATTATTTTTAGAAAGAAATAGAATATAAATAGACACTATTAAACACTGCAGTGTTTCTTATATAGTCTGCTTAATTCTTTCAATCATGTAAAGGAAATCTTTTTCTCAGCTTCACAGAGGAGGAAACTGAAGCTCAGGGACCAGTGATAGAGTTTGGACTGAGACTACGATTGGCCAACTCCAGCTTATCTTCTCTATAATATACTGTGTGACCTTTCCACACCATCCAGGAGGGTTTCAATTTCTACCCAGGATCCCAGGGTGATTAAAAAGAAGAAAATACTGAAAATGTTTAGGAACTTGTATTGGTGATAACATGATCTAGCTCCATCATACAGCTAAAATCTTCAGCAAGAAAAAAAAAAAAAATCCACAAACTTAGATTCAAAGGTGAGAAATGGTAGAAGTGTAAGAAACCACCAGATTGAGTATCAGTAATCCAGTGTGCAGATATTTCCTGTGGGATCTCCATTAATAGGATGTGCCTTTAAGGCCTCTATAAATATAATTTTTATTAGATACTTTAAAATGCAAGGGCTGATGTAAGATTATTGACTACAGAGTTTAAAAAATCTTGCCCATTATTAATTTCCTTTCTTTCTTCTTTCTTTCTATACTCTCTGCCCCTCACTCAGTCACCAAATGACAAAATAAAATGGTGTGTAATGTCAGCAAAGTTTTGGAAAGCAAATGCTTTGGGATGAAATTTTTATTTTAAAATATCTTTCATCAAATTCTATCTTCCTCCGCTGTGGTCTCCAACCAATGAAGTAATTACTCTTTATATACAGTATATGATCCAAAACTGCAACGGGTAATGGAATTGCTCTGTGTTGCATTCCAATATTTCATACTTTTTTTCACTAATGTTCAATACTTTATTAGTAGAGAATAAATTGGTACATTTCTTTTATTGTCGTTTTTGCTTTCCTTTATAAACCAGCTTGGATGAAAGAAATATCATAGGGTAGTTAATCATCCAAAGGCTTGGTAGTGACACTGGTTTTTCAAAAATGCTTTATTAAGGATTCGTTGAAGATGTAAAAGGAAAAATTACCTATAAAAAACAGCTATAACTATAAATCTAAGAGCATGTGAGATTTATTTTGCACAATTATTTCTAATGATTCTGTACAGTCTAAAAAATAATCTTGCTCATTTTAAGTACTTTTTAAGTAGCTTATTTTAAATAGAATTTAAATAATCCAGAAAACATTAATAACTTAAAAATTTACAATACAGTGTTTCTCTAATATTCACCTATTTTGCTATGACATATCACACAGAAAGATAAATATACTCTTCCTAAGAAGTATCTACTTCCTAGCTCTGAGATAGTTAAGGAAATCTAAAGACCTGAAGAATCAATGTGTCAACTTTATTAGAAAAGAGTACCTTGCATATTTGAGGCATTTTGTTCATTGACTTTCAAAGCAAAGTGACAGATGCTTCCCATTCATTGATCCTACTCTGAATGGGAACAGGAAGCCAATGTGATAGGCATCAGGGTGTGTGTATTCTGAGATTGGCTCCTCATGCCCAGCTGCATCTTGCCATGGTTGTTAATGCTAGTTAGGGGCCCTGCCAAAGTGGTCATTGTTAACATCAAAGAAGATGAATCTGTTTGAACACTTGTGATGTAGCACTCACAGATAGCAGGTATATAGAGTATGCATGTTCTAAATATTATTGTTATAAAACTAATGTAATTTTACTTTCTTTCCAGAGAAGAAGATTGTTTTAAGAGTGAAAGGGGAAAACCACTAAACCAAAGACAACAAGTATAGAATGCAATGTCCCAGCAAACCAGGGTGTTCTGGTTACCTAGTGCCACTCTGACAGAAATATACCACAAATGGGATGGCCTTAACAAATAGGAGTTTATTCTCTCACAGTTCAGGAGGTTAGAAGTCCAAGTTCAAAGTGCCAGGCTTGGGACTTCCAGTAAGATGGAGGAACAGGCAGACAAGAGACACAGACCCTCTTCAACAAAGAAAAGAAAAACCAATTGACAGAGATACAGAAGATAATCCTGGAGCCCTGAGATTTGAAAGGAACTATGCAGAAGTGGAGCTCTGGTAGCATAGTGGCTAAGACACTTGCCTGCTAACCAGACGGCTGGCGGTTCAAACCCACCAGCCACTCCTCGGAAGGAAGGTTGGGCAATCCTACTTCCGTAGTGATACTGCCTCGGAAACCCAAGGAGGGGTCGCTATGAGTCGGGGCCGACTCCACGGCACATAACAACAACAACAACAACATGCAGAAGTGGATTAGGCACCAACCAGTGGAAAAACCTGAACGAAAACAGTGAACACAGAGATGGTCGGAGCTGCGGACTGTCACCTACTCTGGCAGGACCAACAGCCTGAATAGTTCCAAGTGGTGTTGGGACCTGAGAATGGACCTGAAGATGAGGCCTGGTCACCAAGGGCTGCAGGGATGACTGCACTGGTGGCCTAGGACTAGGAAAGGAAACAGCAAGGAAGGAGACAACCTGAGCTGTTGACTTTCCACTGTCTGGAGGGTGCAGCCATTTTGGATATTTAAGTGACTGAGGGCATAGCCATTTTGAATGTTTACAAACAGCAGCCATTTTGGATATTTAAAGTGACCGAGGGCACAGCCATTTTGAATTTCAACAAGTGGCAACCATTTTGGATTTTAAAGTGATAGCATTCTCATTCAGATTCCAGGGACCTAAGAATAGGCTCTATTTGCCAAGGGCAGCAGGGACATATGAGAGGCTGACAACAGGAAAGGAGACAGGTGGTGAGTGTATAAGTGCTGTGAGCTAGTGAATAGAGGAGCATAGTATTCTGCTTGAGTAGATAACATACAAACAAAACAAAATGAAAATCGTGGGCAAGTCACTTCAACATACAATCCGCCAATTAAATATAAACACAAAACCATCACAATGCCTCGGAGACAACAGAGTATCACAGTCCACACAAAGAAGCAAGATAAAGCAGGAAAAACAAGGGACCAGGATACAGACCCCAAACACATCCCTGAGGTAGAGGCAGCATTGGAACCCCCTGATAAGGAATTAAAAAGAATTATATTTAGGTATTTTCAATGAATTGAAAGACATATCAGGGAAAGCACAGAGAAAACCCTAGAAGAGTTTTGAAAGACAATACAAGAACAAAATGACAAAATAAATGAAAAATTAGAAATGATACAAAATCTACACACAGAAATCCAGAAGATTAATACCAAATTTTCAGAAATAGATAAGACATTAAATGGGCAAAGGAACAGAATTGAATCAATGGAAGACAAAATTAGGGAGACTGAAGGCAAATATCTGAACACTTCTTTGGAAAGGGATAAATAAATTAAAAAAAAAGATCAAAACAAAATGAAGGAAGCCTAAGGTTCATCTAGGATACCATCAAAAGGAATAACTTACGTGTAATCGGAATTCCATAATAGGAAGAGACAAATAAAACCACAGAGAAAATTATTGAAGGTTTGTTGGAAGAGAATTTTCCTGGTATGATGAAAGATGAGAATATATCCATTCAGGAAGTCCAATGAACCCCAAACAGGATAGACCCCAAAAGAAAATCACCCAGACATATCATCATCAAACTTACCAAAACCAAAGACAAAGAAAGAATCATGAGAGCAAAGTGCCAGGCTCTGTGGGCTGTGTGAAAGCCCCTTGACCTTGGGCTTTAGCTCTGCCTCTTGCTCCCGGCCCACTGAAACCAGAGGCATCTCTTCACTCAGGCAGCCCTGGATGCTGAAGCTAACAAGCCCAATTTCGACAAATAAAATGGCACAGTCCTGATGTTACCAAACCACATGGCAGGCCATTAATTCAAGTCCATTGTAAGTCCCAAGGTCGGCAGAGCATGGCAGCCTGCTGAACAATGACAGGGCTACATATAGTGTCCAAGTGTGCCATAAGCTAGAGACCATTCCCAAAGCTGCTTCTTGTATATGGGAAGCAGACCACATACCCAAAGCAGCTACTCAGCTGCTCCAATAGATTCCACCATGGTGTTAATTACCAATCTCACCATGGGGAATAACTACATTCAGCTGCCTAGCCACTCAACCAGGCCCAGCCAAGTTGACACACAAATGTAACCACCACACAGGGCATATGGTCATCTTACTATTTCCTGGAGGAAGTACTGAGATTTTACATACTGTCTTCTCCAAATGACTACTCTGGAGCATAAATTTGGTGATTCTTTAAATTCTTACTATGTTACCTCAAGGAACAGGTTGACATTTGCTATGAGAATATGTAATGATTATTTATTACAGCTTACCATTGACTGTAGCTCTTCTATGAGCAAATATGGAGCTCTGGTAGCATAGTGGCTAAGACACTTGCCTGCTAACCAGACGGCTGGCGGTTCAAACCCACCAGCCACTCCTCGGAAGGAAGGTTGGGCAATCCTACTTCCGTAGTGATACTGCCTTGGAAACCCAAGGAGGGGTCGCTATGAGTCGGGTTTGATTCGATGGCACATAACAACAACAACAACAACCATTGACTGTAGCTCTTCTATGAGCAAATATAGATAGCCTCATATAGCATGAAGTTGTGTTTGGAATATGTTTGTGTTTCATGTGATTTATTTTCTATGCTAAAGGTGGTTTTGGTGCACGACTATCCTTACTTCATCCAGTAAAACGTCCTGCAAAACCGACTTCCTCTCAGATCTATACTTCTATGGGATACAGCTTAGACTAAGTTACACAAAGAATTGATGTAATGTTTTCTCTGTGCCAGTATTACTTCTTTTTCAGCTATAGAAAACTAGGTTTCAGCCTGAAACCTAGAATACTGAAATTCCTACAGAGAGCAGCTTGGCAACTCAAGAGTTCCTTGGCTACTGAATCTTGTCTAAGTGTCTTACTCAGTTCTTAGTATATCAAATTATATCCAGTTTACTTGGTGCCTTGGCCCTTTTCTTTATATGAGCCTTAAAAATGGGAACCCTTTTTTGAGAAACTGAAGGATTCTGAGAGGTATTTAAGGTTAAGAGGACAGATGGTCACCACTTAACAAGACAGTGCATTTTGCTCTTAAAAAAATAAAACTGTTCTCGAAAGCATCTACATTTCAGGGTTGTAAAGGAGGCTGAGTTAAACAAGGTTATTAATACATGTGAAATTCCTACTACAATGTCTGGTACAAGTAGATTGTGTATTACTAGTAGCAACTGTAGTAGTAGTAATAAAATTATGGACACAATTCCTTCTTATAAAGAATGCAATTTTTTAAATCCTTTTTAAAATGTTAAACACAAAATTTTGATACATTAGAAAGAATCCACAAATACATGAAATCTTTCATGCATGTTTAGTTTCATTTCAGATGACTTAGTGGTAATTTGTCTGATTCCATTTTAGAAAATGATAGTAGATTCTTTATGTTATATTGAGATGTTATTTATTATTTTTCCCCCTTCTGCTGACTTAGCGCAAGTTTTTTTTTGTTGTTGTTTGTTTGTTTTTCTGCGGAATGAGTATTTACTGGTCCAAATTTTTTGCTTCCTCTGTTACAATTTAGTCCTATGCTTTTCAGTGCTCTTTTTCTACAGTACAACTTATAATAGCATTTACTTGTGCCTGGCCCATGTTTGCTTAATGCTATACATTTGCACTACCTTTAAAAGTGATTGTAAAGTAACAGGAATTTAGAGAGAAAAGTCTTATGGGTAAGGCATTGTAAAGAACATGCATCTTAAAAATGGCAATGGGCACTCCTGAGAGTTATGATAGAAGTCAGGAAGGGAAGCACGGAAGGAAAAGAAATGAAAGAAAGGAAAGAAAAAGAGAGAGGAGAAATAGAAAGGGAATGGGAAAGAGAAAGGATATGAGAGAAGGGAAGGGAAGCAGAGGCGGGAGAGGAAAGCTAGAGACTCTCCGACTGACAACAGGAAGCTGCGGAGGAGATGGAGAAGTTGGTGTTAAGATGAAGAAGAGAAGAAAATGTCTTAAATCAGAAACAAAAATGACATAAAGCTAAGGCAAAGCCAACACTTCCTAATCTTGTTAACTTCTAATTAAATACAAATAATATTGTTGTTATGTGCCGTCAAATCGGACCCGACTCATCCACCCAACTCATAGCGACCCCTCCTTGGGTTTCCGAGGCAGTATCCCTACGGAAGTAGATTGCCCCATCTTCCTTCCGAGGAGTGGCTGATGGGTTTGAACCACCAGCCTTCTGGTTAGCAGTCAAGTGCCTTAGGCACTATGCTACCAGATCTCCTGTAAAAAGCTGTAGGAAAATATTTAATTTCCATGTAAATAAGCCTTAAAGAAGGTACCTAAGCATGCAAATGTACCTGCCGTCTGGAGCCTGCATTCCCTAGAGTCCATTTTTTTTTTTTTTCCTTTTTTTGTAACTCACTGTGTAAGCCCTAAGGGAGTTACAAATCTCCTACTCCTAATGACTTAAGAAAACCCCTATAACTGTCCTGCAAGCACTAGAAAGCTCTTAAAAGATTAGGACTATATATCAGTATCAAAACCTTTTGACTTAATCTCCTTGCCAGCAGGCAGGAAGTGTACTTTCCAGTGTGGCCTTGCAGATTATCGCATCTCAGGCCTTTATCCCAAGAGAAGTTCTGCTTTCAGATGGACTCTATGTGAAAGGGCCAAAGAGGCGTAGCTCTAGGCTAACCTTGAGACAAGCCAAAAATGCTGTTCCCAAGAAACCAGAGAGGAAAATAAGTGACAAAGATGACCTTCACCAGATAATACAATGCAAGTGTTGAAATAAGAATTTAGATGCCTCACAGGGTTTTCTTTAAAGTCAAATGAACAGATCGTGGAAAGGTTTTGAAAATGTGAAAACCCACTGAGGATTAAAGTGATTTCGGACAAATCATAAAAAATAAAAAATAAATTTAAAAAAAGGAGAAAGAAAAGAAATGATTAATTAAGGTGTACCCTAAAATCCCTTCTAGTTACTATTTAGCCATTTTTCTGATGTGATAACAAGGGCTATGGAACAGCCTCTGACCCTACAGTCATTTGAAGGCTTATTCCAGGAAACTCTTGGTAGTTAAGTTTCTCTTCCTTTTCTTAGGGGTTCAGTAGTTAAACTTTGAGTAAATACCAAACAGAAGCAGCAAGCTTGTTCATGAATCCAGATAACAAATGAGCTTGTTTTTCCTTATTCCAATTTCTAATGAAGAAGTTGTGTGCGTTTTCAAAAAACGTCTTTTGAAATTGTTTATTTCATTTTCAAATACAGTTGGAGTTCAAAGGCAGAGCTGGAGAGGGCAATGTGATAGCTGAAAAAAGGCAAGGAGCACTCTGTATTTCCAGTGGACCATAATCTTATTTAGAAGATGACTAGCCTGTGTAACTGGAAATAAGCATGGTTCAAATGCTACCTCCATCATTTTCTTAGCTATATGTTTTTGAGCAATTTTTTAAAAAAACTTCTTCATATGTAAAATGGGGATAATAATGGAGCTTATCTCAGTAATGGTTATAGAATTAGATTAGTTTAGTCCATTTAAAATACATACAATAAATATCTGGAACACAGGAAGTGCTCAATAAATATTAGTTATTAATATCATTAGGAGTTCCTGGGTGTTACACATGGTTAATGCTCTCGGTTGCTAACTGGAAGATTAAAAGTTAGAATTTACCCAGAAACACTTCAGAAGAAAGGCCTGGTGATCTATTTCCAAAAAATTAGTCTTTGAAAACCCTAAGGAGCATAGTTCTACTCAGAGACACATGGGGTCACCATGAATTGGAATTGACTTGACAGTAATTGGAAAAATTAATATTGCTAACAATTTGAGAAAACTGAAAAAGGAAACATTACAAAATTTAAATGTTAAATCTTATTAAATTTTAATTAAAGAAGATTGAGTCGGGTCCAACTCAACAGCACATAACAACAACAACAACAACAAGCAAAGCATAGTGGCTAAGACACTTGCCTGCTAACCAGACGGCTGGCGGTTCAAACCCACCAGCCACTCCTCGGAAGGAAGGTTGGGCAATCCTACTTCCATAGTGATACTGGAAACCCAAGGAGGGGTCGCTATGAGTCGGGGCCGACTCGACGGCACACAACTACTACTACTACTACTAAGCAAAAATTTCAAAAGGCACTCTAGTGGCGTATTGGTTAAAGCATTCAACTGCAAACCAAATGGTTTGGTTTGAAGTCAACTCCACAGAATAAAGATGAGGCAATATGCTTCTATAAAGATTTATAGCCTTGGAAACCCTATGAGACACCAGTTCTACCCTGCCCTAAAGGGTCACTATGGGAATCAACTCGATGACAAGGAGGTTTGGTTTTGGGAGCAGAAAGATTATCTGTCACATTGTTCCCTGCCCAATGAAAAGTGTATGTTTTCTACAAGACATATGCCTTTCATCATGTGACTATCTGTTAGTGCTTTTGCTAGTAAATCTTCCCATTAGTCTTAGCAATTAGTTCTTCAGACTCATGACTTAATCAGGGCCAGGGTTTATTGCTTAATCTTAAATAACACAGACTTCCTTGCCAATCTACTTTGTGCAGTTTTTAATCAAAGAAAGAGTCTATTTATAATATACACAAAAGAGCATATACATGAAGGTATGGTACCCTCAAAGACTGTTTTCTTCAATGAAAACCAAAAACCAACCCAATGCCATTGAGTTGATAAAACCACTGAACTTTGTCAAGGCCTTCCTAAAGCATATTCAATTGATCTTCCCACTAATACTTGTGATGGCAGGACAGGTAGTCTCCCCATTTTACAGGTCAGGAAATGGTGACTAGGAGAAGCTAAGGTTTCATAGTAAAAAGAGTCCCAGGGACATTAATCCATGTCTTATGACTGGAATTGGGCTCCTTTCAGGTCACCGTCAAAAAGCACTTCAGTCACATATGGTATTTTTTCACTTCGTTGTTTTAGATATTTAAACTTAGCTATCCCCTCAAAACTAACCTTGAGGTATAATCAAATTGTTTGAGAAAAAAGTCATATTAGTATTATAAAAACAATGTTCTTCGTGACATCTCCAAAACCAAGTCAGGATTACTTTGAGAAATCCGGAGGCTGTTTTTCTTTACAAATATTTTACAAGACAAACTTGTACCTTTCTAAAAAAGCACATCTGTTGTAAATTATTCCCTCATAGAAAGAGAGAGAATCACCATCCCTTCTCTCCATCTGAGTTTAAAAGAGATTTGTTGACATATTCTGAGACCAGCATAGACAAAACAGCACAGGAAAGAGGAGGCGGTCAGCAGGACCAGGGTTTGGCTTTGCTTAAACTAATTCCACATGCCCCATGAACCATTAGCTGTTTTTTATTTCCTGCTCTAAAGATCTGTAGTGAAAATAATCTGGGTTAGGGAAAAGCTGCACTTATTTTTTTCCCCCCTAATAAGATGCTGTGTTAGCAAATAGAACATATGAGCCACCTTCAGCAAACCAAGGTCTTTAATAATCCATTTTTCAAACACTACTGGTATTTCCTTTCCAAACAAAGATGGACTGTGACTGGAATCAATTTCATCATTTGAATGGATACAATTGCCAAGTTTCTGGAAATAATTGCCATTTAAATACTGAATAATATTTTGTATATGGAGCCAACAACAGTTTTATTGCTGCTTAATTTCCATGATTTGTTTGTTTGCTATAAGTTTTCAGTCTTTTGAGAGCATGATGTCTATGGGTAGGGAAAAGTCTTAAGAACAAATAGGAAAAAGGCAATGTCAAAGTCATGTTAATAGCTTGACTAGAATCCTCCAGACAAGGGAAATTAGGATTAGAAAAAAATGATTTGCTGCACCATTTTGAACTTTGCTCCCTCAGTTTTCTGTGAACTATATACAATATTGTCAGCCATCATTTTTACACATTGACATAATACAGAAAATCAAGGAGAGGATTGAGAACTCCATTATCTCCCTTAGAAGATAATAGGGTTCTTCTATGAAATTTAATAAACCAGAGGTGATGTCCGTACAAATGAAGAGCCTAGTGAATTTGGAAGGAATGAGGCCATCTTTCTCTATTGATGCCATATGTAGCACATACCTGAATAACAACTTAGTGCTCTATGGGATGCTGTTGATATATGGGGTGGGCCTATCCCTTAAGCCCCTTCCTTACTGAAGACTAAATCACTAAAACAGGCTCTTCTGAGGTCAATCTGGAAGAAAATAGCAAAGGCCCAGTTTGTTTTGCTAAATGGCAATAGTTTTGTTATGCCAGTTTTGTGGATATGGTTAGTTTTCCAATTTATTCTGGGGGTAGTGGGGGAAAGGGCAACAAAAACAAGGGAACTGATTTGAATAAGTGTCTCAAATTCTTACACTGCAGTTGGTTATTGACTTAATAGGCTAAAATAAATCCTTTAGAAATGGCAGTTGGTGTATCCACATTTAAAATTTCTGTGGATATGGATTGAGGCTATGATGTAGTTTCCTAGGCTTATCTGAATCAGGCAGATAGATGTTGTGAGTGGAATTCTGGTTATGCACTTTACAAGCTGTGTGACCTTGTACAAGCTTACTTAACCTGTTGGATATTCAGTTTCCTCATCAATAAGAGAGTCTACCTTATAGAGTTGTTGTTGAAACAGAATGAAATTATGAGTGTAAAGCAACTGGCACCTTAGTGCTATTAGAGAAATACTAGTTTCCTTCTTTCAACTAACTTTCCAAAAAGTAATCTTTTCCTTTTTCTGTCTAATTTCTCCCTCTTTTTCTCTTATTTTCTTTCTTCTGTTTCCTGCAGTTTGTAAAGACCTCCTTATCATTCACTTCAGTCACCTTACCACCCCATTAAAGCATATTCTGTTTAGCCAAATCTCAAACCATTTATTTTATTCATTTATTGAATAAATGGGAGCTCTGGTGGCATGGTGCCTAAGGCATTTGACTGTTAACTCAAACCCACCAGCCACTGCTCAGAAAGAAGACTGGGGAATCTATTTCCATAGAGATACCACCTTGGAAACCAAAGGAGGGGTTGCTATGAGTCAGAATCGACTCAATGGTAGTGAGTGAGTATTTTTTTATTATTATCGAATAAATATTTATTGAATGCTAAGTACATGTACATATCACACATTATCTAGGCTCTGAGGACACAGTGAAAAACAAGACAGCACCAAGTAAACATAAACAAACAAACAAGAGAAAACAGCAGAAAGTGAAACATACAATGAAGAGACTCGAAGTAGGTACATGTCCCAGAGAGTGACTAAGTGGTAAGGGGGAACCATTCTGAAGAGTGACTTGGTAGTTGAGAAATATTCTGGTCAGAGTCTGCTCAGGAAAACAGAAATTACTCTAGGTATATCAAACAAAGGGAATTTACCACAGGGATGTGGTTACACAGGCGATGGAAGAGCTAAGGATCAAATAAAGAAGAGTGCAGCAAATGTCAACAGTGCAAGAAGCCACCATCAGAGAGGGATGATAATACTAGAGTCCAGATGTCAGCACACTGACTAGGCCATGTGGTAGGAGCAAGAGCCAATGCTGAGAGACAAGAAGGGAGAGAAAGAGAGGGAGAAAGAGAGAGAGAGAGAGAGGGAGGGAGGGAGAGAGAGAGAGAGAGAGAGAGAGAGAGAGAGAGAGAGAGAGAGAGAACCATGAGAAAATCAGAGGAAGCAAGTACAGGTCTACCAGATGGCTGGTGGTTCAAATCCACCAGCCACTCCTCAGAAGGAAGGATGGGTATTCCACTTCAGTAGTGATACTGCCTCGGAAACCTACGGAGGGGTTGCCGAGTAGGATCTGACTCCATGGGCAGTGGTTGCATTTTTGTTATTGCTAGTTAAAGGAGCTCTGGTGGCACAGTGTCTAAGCCATTTGACTGCTAACCAGAAAGTCGGTGGTTCAAACCCGCCAGCTGCTCTGTGGGAGTAAGATGAGGCAATCTACTTCTGTAAAGATTTATAGTCTTAGAAACCCAATGGGGATCTCTATGAGTCAGAATTGACTCGATGGCAGTGTTTTTTTTTTTTTTTTTTTTTCTTGGTTTATTGTTAGTTGGTTCAGACTCACAGCAACCAACTGCATGTATAACAGAACAAAATTTTGCCTGGCCTTGCACTATCTTCATGATGTGTCAAAATTAATTTCATTAACTTATGAACTCATCTTCATGATGTATGAGGTGTGTTTGAGTTCATTGTTGCAGCTATTGTGAGCATATTGCTTGCCCTTGGAATGATCTAATAGAGAAGAAAAATGGATGTTGCAGAAAAAGATGATTCAGTGCAAGAATAATGTGTTTGCAAAGGGATGGGATAGAAATAAAGGAGAGAAGCAGGTATACTTTTATTCCTGTGACCGGAGGGAAGGTAGAGTGGTGCAGATAAAGTCTTAGATGTGGTGATGGGAAGATGGGAAGAGGTGGGAGTTTCTAATTGCTTCTGCTTTCTCAATGATGCAAAAGCACCAGCTGAGAATGAATAGCAGCCATGACTGGTGGTGGAGGAGGTTGGTAGAGACAGCAATAGGCAAGAAGAGACTTTTCACTGGGAAATACATTTTCCTTTTCAAGACTGTTCATACGCCCTGTAGGCTGATTTATATCAAAACATGCACTGCCTTACATGCTATTGATTTTGCATTCCAATATCCTTGCTATCTTAATAAAATTAAAAGTGCATCTTGCCTACCCAATCTTTTATTTAACCCTCTTTTACAAAACTTAAAAGGATATCACATTAAAGAATAAAAATTGTTGTTTTGATTCTAATTCATAGTGTCCCTACAGGATAGAGTAAAAGTGCCTCATAGGATTTCCAAGGCTGTAATCTTTAGAGAAATAGACTGCCTCATCTTTTTCCCATGGAGCAGCTAGTGAGCTCAAACTGCCAACCTTTGGGTTAATAGCCAAGCACTTAATGACTGCAATATCAGGGCTCCTTGGATGCTGCGTGCATTACTATTAAAATATCTAAATTAGTATAGTGTTCACTAGATGTGATTTGGTCCTGCATAGAGAGAAAGACCCTTCATTTGGATAAAGACTACCTTTCCAGGCCCTGACCGAGCAGAACTAGGTGATCTAGCCCGATACCAGAATCAAAGCCCAGTAATCAACATATAAGAACAAAAAAGACCTGCCTTTCTTTTTGTTGTTGTTGTTGTTGTTTTTTCCTTTCTCACCAATCTCTATTTTTCATTCCTGGCTCTTTTGATTTCTAAAGACACCAAAGACAATTCTGGATAAAAAAATCTAGAACTTGGTCAGCTCACAGGTTATTTAAATTTGTTTCATTATGATGGCATGGCAATAGCAAATCAATCTCTTAAGTAGATGAATGGCCCACAAGATTTATATTATCTCACAGGGAATTACTTGCTGCCATGAAAGATTTCTTTGTTGACTTCGGCAACTTGTCATATTAAGGGAGGGTCAGGGGAAGGGGAAGGCTTACTCTTACTCCTCCACAGTCTGCTCTAGTTTTAGTAGAGTGTGTTACACTTGCTCTGGCTACTCATATAAATATCTCTCAGGTCTATGCTCTGAATGGACCTTTTACCCCAGCCCTGTTCATTATGAAGATTTCATCATCAAATATTAAGGAGGAGGAACCATTTTTTATGTAAACTGGAAAGAGTTATTGAGTTACTCACAGACAAGGCCTTGCCAACAGGAGGCTACTCAAAGGCAAATTGCAAATCCCTATCTTGTAGGAAGAAGAACTCATGGTTCATTTGTAAAAGTCTCTCTGATCACTGTAATTTCTACTCATCACATCTTCTGATGACCATTCCTCCCTGCTAACCTTCTACCCCAAAATATTTTAGAAGAAAATTGGAAATAGATACTTGTCTTAATTTGAGGACTTCTGTAATGAAGTTGAGAAAGATGGAAGAGAAAAGATTGAAGTTGTCAAAGATTTCATATTACTAAGATCCACAATCAACACCCATGGAAGCAAAAGTGTAGAAATCAGACATCATATTTCATTGGGCAGATCTGCTGCCAAAACCTCTTTAAAGTTTTGAAAAGCAAAGATGTCGTTTTGAAAATTCAGGTGTGGCTAACCCAAGAATGGTATTTTCAATCACCTCATATGCATGTGAATGCTGGACAATGAATAAGGAAGACCAAAGAAGAGCTAATGTTTTTCAGTTGTGGTGTTGGTGAAAAATACTGAATGTACCATGGACTGCCAGAAGAACAAACAAATCTGTCCTGGAAGAACTGTAGCTGTATCCTCCTTGGAAGAGAGAATGGCCAGACTTTGTCTCACCTACATTGGTCATGTTGTCAGAAGGAACTGACTCCCTGGAGAAGGATAAGATGCTTGGTAAAGAGGAGGGTCACTGAAAAAGGGGAAGACCCTCAATGAGATGGATTGACACGGTGGCTGCAATGATGGGCTCAACTATAGCAATGATTGTGAGGATGGTATATGACTGGACAGTGTTTCATTCTGTTGTACATAGGGTTGCTATGAGTTGGAGTCAACTTGAAAGCATCTAACAACAACATAATGAGGTTTAGTGAGACTTTCATTTGCTTGTTTTGGATATGCCATCAGCAAAGGCCAGTCACTCGAAAGGGCACCATGTTTGGTAAAACAGAGGGTCAGCAAAAATGAAGGAAACCCTCAATGAGATGGATTGCCACAATAGCCACAAAAATGGGTTCACACATACCAACAATTGCAAAGATGGCTCAGGACTGGGCAGTGTTTATGTTATACATAAAGTTGCCATGAGTCAGAGCTGACTAGATGGCAACTAACAACAGCAACATAATGAAGTAATAAATACTCTGAGTTCTGAATCATACTTAATGTTGGCAACTCCAGCAAAAGACATACATACGTACTAATTCCAGGAAAACTTGACCTACATAAAATCGAGAACCTGTCTTGAAAATGTAAGATGGGAAACTGGGAATCTACAATAGGAAGGAATTGGGAAATAGTGCAACTTTAATCTCACATTCAGCTTTTTTATTTTTTGAGTATATATTCTAGGAAGACAAAGATGGCTCAGGACTAGGGAGTGTTTCTGTTTTACATAAAGCTGCCATGAGTCAGAGCTGACTGGATGGTAACTAGCAACAGCAACATAATGGAGTAATAAACACTTTGAGTTCTGAGTCTTGTTATATCATTTTTCTATATTTTCTTTCAGAACTTAGTAAATAACTACACACCTGGAGGAATTTTAAATTGTTCTGAGTCAAATACAGTTAATGGTATATTAATCCCAAATTTGTGAAGTGCTTAGTGCATTGCCTGGTATTTAGTAAGCTCACAAAAATGTTAGTTATTACTAATTTAATATAGCTACTATTGTTCTGCCGGGAGCTTGGAGGCTGCTTTTCACTTGGGGATGGCTCTCTATTAAGGCTGGGGCCTGAGTAGCCAGGTGCAGAGGGATTGGGGACAACTAAAGATACAACCTGATGCACTTCCTTGATTTTAAACCATCCAGTGTCCTCTAGTTCTGTTCTAATGACAGCCTCCTGATCTATGCACGGGTTCCTCACTAGCATAATCAAGTGTTCTGGAATTTCCATTCTCAATGTTATCCACAATTTGTTATGATCCACACAATCGAATGTCAGAAGAGACTCTGAAACTTGTCCCTGAGCGCAGAGAGTAAAACAAAACAAAACAAAACAAAACAAAACAAAAAGCAAATCAAACTCACTTCCGTGGAGTACGATCTGACTCATAGTGACCCCCCTTGGGTTTCTGAGGCAGTATCACTACGGAAGTAGATTGCCCCATCTTCCTTCTGAGGAGTGGCTGGTGGGTTTGAATTGCCAGCCTTCAGGTTAGCAGTCAAATGCCTTAGGCACTACACTACCAGAGCAGCTACAGCAAATGGAAGAAATGAAAAGACAAAAGAGCTGAACAGAAGATTTCAAAGAGCAGCTCAAGCAGACAAGGCCAATTACTATAATGAAATGTGTAAAGACAACCTGCGATACACAGATGACACAACTTTGCTTGCTGAAAGTGAGGATGACTTGAAGCACTTAATGATGAAGTTTAAAGACTACAATCTGCAGTATGGATTACACCTCAATATAAAGAAAACAAAAATCCTCACAAGTGGTCCAATAAATGGTTTCATGGTGGATGGAGAAAAGACTGAAGCTGTCAAGGATGTCATATTACTTGGTTTTACAATCAACACCAATGGAAGAAGCAGTTAAGACATCAGACAATGTATTACAGTGGGCAAATCTGCTGCAAAAGACCTCTTTCAAGTGATGAAGAGCAAAGATGTCTTCTTGAAGACTAAAGTGTGCCTAACCCAAGCCTTAGTATTTTCAGTCACTTCATGTGCATGTGAGAGCTGGACAATGAATAAGGAAGACTGAAGAAGAACTGATGCTTTTGAGTTACAGTGTTGGAGAAGAATGCTAAGAATACCACAGACTGCTAAAAGAACTAACAGATCTCTGGAGAAAGTGCAGCCGGAATGCTCCTTAGAAGCAAGAATGGCCAGACTTCATCACATCTACTTTGGTCATGTTGTCAGAAGGGACCCTTCCCTGGAGAAGGATATCATGCTTGGTAAAGTGGAGGGTCACTGAAGAAGGGAAAGGCCCTCAATGAGATGGAGAGACATAGTGGCTGCAACGATGGGCTCAGTTATAGCAAGGATTATGAGGCTGGCACAGGACCGGGCAGTGTTTCGTTCTGCTGTGCATAGGGTCACTATGAGTCAGAAATGACTCGATGGCACCTAACAACAACAACAACAACAACAACAACAACACTATTGTTCTTGTTGTTTTAATTATCATTGAATGTTAGAAGGCAGATTACAATAAATTTTGACTTTCCTACCTGATTTTCAATGTTGCTATGATATCAGATGCACACAAATGTTTAAATGCCTCTGTTTATGAATGCACCCTGATTGTAAGCATGAAAGTTACAACAATCTGCTCTTCCTCAAACACACTGTGCAGAGTTGATAGAAATTATTTTGAACCTTCTGGTTTGTGTGACTTTTTGGCACATCTACCAGTATTATGAATTAGATATTTTATCTGAGCCAAACTGCTGCTATGCAGAAATACAAATAGAAGAATCATACTCCTGACAGATAGCTGGGGGAAACAAAGATGGCATTATAATGGACATTAAAAAAGAAAAAGAAAAAAAAAATTTTCACATTTCAACAATCTTTATATGTACAGTTAAGTGATAGTACATTTGTCATGCTGTTCAAATATCATCCTCATCTGAAATTTCTCTGTCACTGTCCCCAAAGCATTGAGTCCTCCTTTGTCTCTCCCTTCCTCCCTCCTGCCTGCCCCTGATAACTAAAAGAAATTTTATTATTCACTTCATTAGTCCATGCAAAACCCTCCTCATTTCTGCACTCTTGTTTTCCTTTGTATTTCTGGGAATCATTTAAATACTTTTTTTTTTTTTTTTTAGTAAATGAGCTTTTATTTATTCTTTTAACTTAGCAAAGGTAATGGTCAATATTCAATAAAAAAATATAAAGTCAGTGATTCCAGGTAGCAATGGAAGGTTATCCTGTGGGAGAGCCACCTCGTGGCAAACATCCCTGTGAGTTTCACGGGTTCAGCGGAGAAATGAGTCCTTAGTAATTACATTTAAGAAATGTGGCTTTAAGAAATATTAAAAGGCAATATTATCACATTGCATAAAAGTTTTATTAGCAGGCAATGTTCTTTAATCTTGATGATTACTATGATTTTATTCTGCCATTCCACTCAAGGTTTGTACATTCTTAGTTCTTCCTTAGCTTGAGTAAGAAAGTCAATGGATTTTTTTCAGTTGCTTAAAAATTACTCAAATGATGCAGGTAAAAATTTTTAGTTTATCAAATAGCTCTCATATACTAAAATTTTATGCCTATAAGGTTTAAATTTAAAATTAAATTTTGCTTAATTATCTATAGAGTAATTTTATCTATCCCAAATATGACAAATTTCATCATTTGTATCTACTTTATTAAGTAAGCTGGTTGTGTTTTATAGAGCATTAAAAGTTATTTGGAACATGTTATTTTGGAAATCAGTTTAGAAAATTAGTATAATATATATATATATATATATATATATAGACATTATAAATATAATATACATATACATTTGATACATTTGAAGTCAGAAATCAAGAAGGAGCAGAAAATTTTCCATGAGAAGCCCTGCTTTATCTTATTTGTAGGAATCATATGAGTGATGAGGAATTTCTCAAAGCTAGGAGGTGGACATCAAAAGGTTTGTGGCTTTAGGCGAACATCCAAAACCCATACTAATGTAATAAGTTCTCCAGCATCCTTAAGCACAGCAACACGATCAATAGAGGATTTCCATCTTCTTTTCTTAGAACAAAATTCTAGAGGTCACAGACTGGGTATGCGTATATTGTGTTTCATCACATCGTAGGTGATAATCACGGGAGTCTTATGATGGTCACATATCCCTGAGTAATACTCCCTCCCTACACATCAATAAAATGGGATGCTCCTCATGTTGAAGGAGTCTAAGTAGGATTAAGTAAAACGTTTGATTGAAAAATTAGCCCTTTCCTTCATTCTACACTGACGTTTAATCCTTCATTCACACTCTGGGCTCAGTGATGGATGTGAGAGAAAGGGAGAGAGGCAGAGAGATGCCGACTCCTGAGAGCCTTCTATGTGTCAGGTACTGTGCTAAAGTCTTCACTTGCATTGGAAATGCATTCCTGTAGCAACCCTGTGAACACCATATACTATTTGTCCCATATTGCAGATGAAGAAAGGTGATCTTAGAATGGTGAAATAACTTTGCAAAGATCACAGAGTGTGTAAGTGCCTTTGGGGACCAGACTTAGATCCGTCAAAAGCTGGGAAAAAAACAAAAACCAGGTCTAATGTTACAGAAAAGATCTCAATATTTATGTAAGTCTGTTCAATAGAATAACTCCAATCCTAGTTCAATGATGTCTCATAAATTCAAATTATCCCCCCACGAACTGCCAATATTCATTAAATGTACCAGCCACCACTTACATACCATCACTATCCTTTCTAGAATTTCTGTAAGCACTGCTGATCAAATGCAAGCATCCTTTAAAAACAAACAAACAACAAAAAAAAAACATTGCCATCAAGTTGATTCTGACTTATAGTGACCCTTGTGGGACAGGGTAGAACTGCTCTGTGGGTTTCCAAGGCTATAATCTTTATGGAAGCAGACTGCCACATTTTTTCTCCCATGGAGTGGCTAGTGGGTTCAACCACCCACCCCCATAATTTCAGTGAGCAGCTCAGTGTTTAACCACTGCACCACCAGAGCTCCCTAAACACTCACTCAAACTAAAAACCAAACTCACTGCCATCAGTTGATTCTGACTCATAGAAACCCCCATTGGGTTTCCAAGGCTGTAAATCTTTACAGAAGCAGAATGCCTCATCTTTCTTCCGCAGAGCTTCTGGTAGGTTCAAACCATGGGCCTCTTGGTTAGCAGCCAAATGCCTTAACCACTATACCACCAGAGCTTCTTACTCTTTAAAATAGCTGTCCATTCATCTATAGACATAACATTTTATATATATATATATATATATATATATATATATATATATATATAACAATTCAGTCTTGTAACACTTACTGTACTTCTTTCCAATCATAAAAATAGGACATGTTTATTATGGAAAACTTGGAAAATATAAATCAGCATAGGAGAAAGTAAAATCTTTGGTAAACACTGTTAGCATTTTAAGGTATACCTTTCCAGTTTATTTTCTATTTATTAATCTTTATGTAATTATTAATTATGTGATTACTCTGTATTGAGCATTAACTACATCTGATGCTTGGACTCAATGAACAAGACAGACTTGATCACTAACCTGATATTAGCTGTATAAACTTGTTGCATTTTACAAAAGAAATGTGTATCATGCACACATATGCACATATTTCTTGTTTTTAATTCCAAATGTGGAACATTTTATGCCCCCCCCCATAGTTTATCATTATAAACAATGGTGCAAAGAATGTTTTTGTGCATAAGCCTTTGGTGCATCTCTTCTACTCAGACTAAAGTCACAGAACATGAAAGGTGGAGTCTGACGCATACACATGATTTTAAAGGTTGTTATGAGCGCCCTGGTGGCGTAGTGCCTAAGGCATTTGACTGCTAACCAGAAGGCTGGCAGTTCAAATCCACCAGCCACTCCTCAGAAGGAAGGTTGGGCAATCTACTTCTGTAGCAATACTGCCTGGAAAACCAAGGAGGGGTTGCTGTGAGTCAGATCTGACTCAATGGCAGTGAGTTTTTTTTTTTTTAAATAGGTAATATATGTTCAAACTGGCATGGAAAAAATCTCTCCTTTACCAGCTCCCAACAAATTTGTTCCCTCCTTGGAAGCCACCAATGTCAACAATTTCTTATCCATTCTTCCAGATACTATTCTATGCAAAGTCAAGCAACTATAAATGTGATTAAGTGTTTGTATGTGTTATTTTCCTTTTTTTCCCTTTTCTTAAGGTGCAGATAATAACATATTATAAACACCATTATGTCCCTTTTCCCCATTTAACTACAGATCTTGGAGATGTCTTTAAAAGTGCCCTCATTCTGTTATCTGTGTGGTTTATTTAATCAGTTTTCACTGAAAGATTATTTACTTTTTTCCCCCAACTTTTTGCTGTTACAATAAAAATAGAAGCAAAGAATACCTTGTATATACAACATTTCACACATGTATGAGTGTATCTATAGCACAAACTTCCAGAAGTAGAATTGTCTGGCCAAAGTATTTGTGTTTTAGTAATTTTGATACATAAGGCTGGATTGCCTTCCAAGAGAGATTGTACCAGTTTACACTCCTACCAGGAAGATATGGAGGTGCCCGTTCCTTGCCAGGTTATATCAGGTTGCCAGCTTACCTCTTTTCTTCCATGTATTTTCAAGAATATTTGGATAGCCAGACTAATAGTTGTGGGGATCCCATAGCATTAGTTTTTACACGATTAACCAATAGATATCTACACTATGTTTTGAATTAAGTGATATTCATTTTGATCTACAAGATTAGTTAGTATGTAATATATGTTAAACAAGAGGGTAATTTTTACTTTGGCTATAGAAATGGCCAAACCAGTGCAGTATTTTGCAGCAGAAGAAAGTTATTACAAATAATTTCCAAACTCCTGATAAAGTTTTTCTTAAGTGGCAATTGCAATTTCCACCAAAATTGATACCCTGAAAGATTTTTAATATCATTTCTGAATTATACCCAAGTATTGAACTCCACAAGCATGTTTGAATAAATATGTTTCTATTTTACTGCTTTAGATGGATTTTTAAGCATGGATATTCAACACAATAGTAGAAACAGGTAGTAGAACAAACCAACAAAGTATACAGTTTATATGGCCAAATAGCCTGAATTTGGACCCTACTTTGCTAACTATGTGTCATGGTACATTCCTTACCTCCTTTGAGCTCCAGTTCCTTTCTCTATAAAACATGATTAATAACACTTGGTTATTGGAAAGATTCGCTAATATATAAAAAATACTCAATAAATCACTATCAGCATCACTACTGCTTGTAATATCACTATGGCAACATGGTACTAAATCCAAATATTGTGTCCCATTGAAAGATGTATTGCTGTATTTATATAGATAAACAAGCAATATAAATACAGGTTAACCCTGAGAATTCAGTATAACCAAAATCATAGTCTTATTGAACTAATCTGGAAAGATTAACCAAAAATGTCAGCTTCTTAAGTACACATACTTAAAAGTATGTAAATTCACACATATATTTTACATGCGAGATTGCATGAAACAAGAATATATAAAAATCTTTGTGTGAACTTCTTTTGAGTTATTCTCAGAAGGTAATAGAGATAAGCTGTGATTGCCTGGTTGCCAAAAATACTATGCAAGTGTGCCTGGCTTACTGAAACCACATGGAAAGGCCAGGCCGTATAATTTTTTCTGGCATGGGTGCTGAGCCAAACAGACATAGACCCTGTCTTCATGATTCTGATAGTCAGGTGAAACATTGTGAGGGAGACAGTGTAAGGAAGATGTATTTCTCACTGGCCTGCCTCATGGTAGCAGAAGCACTACCAGAGAACAGTATTATCTAACGTAATAGGGTGAGTAGCTAAGTAAAAGAAATAGGCTCTATCCCTGAGGAGTCAGCTCAGATATTAGAATGTAGTATGATTTCCAAATCTCTAAACACCCAAATAGCTTGATGTCATTTATTATCAGACACTTGTGGCTGAATGGGTTATTTGAATATTAAGCAGAAAATTTCCTGAATGAGCACCAGATAGTAAAGAACTAAAAAAAAAGGGGGGTGGAGTTTTATACAAGTTTTATTTAGATAGCTCCAATTTGTAGCATGGGTTCTTACATGTTTGAAGTAACTACCAATGAGTATTACTTTGTTTTCCTCTATATACTAATAACTACTTCACTACCATCTGTTGCTGTTAATTCTGATTCACAGTGACCCTATAGTTATAAAGTTATATCTCAGTAACATAAAAATATTATATGTTATTAAAACTTGAATTGTCAACATCAGTTAAAAACCCTTTTACCAGAGAAGCAAACTGATCTAAAGTCATGTATAATGTACGTTCACCATCTAGTGGCGCTTTTGGCAAACTGCAGGTATGTTACACTTAAACAGCGTATTCTACTAATTTAACTTACAGATAAGATCAGAAATGTTTGGATACTCTTAATTACCAGATTATTTATGATGTTTTAGCCCCTAGCAACTTAGCAGATAACTCCTCTTTTTATGCCTTCTCAATTCCCATGTACCATCTAGACCAGAACACTCATCTTATACTGACATGGTGGTAACAGCCTCCTGATGGGGCGCTCCAAGGCCTCTTTAACACAGGCAGTCTCCCCAGGTAGGAATGTCAACTTACATCCAACTTGTAGTTAAGAACCAATTCCTGTAAAGCCTATTATATTAAAAATTTAAGATTCATACAAAAGTTCATAATAACAAATGTGCACTACTTTGTGTTAAAGATGTTTTAGTGTATCTGCAAATGTTTCTTTCATGTTTTTTAACGCATAGAAAATTATACAATATAATAAGACAAACATTAGACTGAAATGAGATATGAACTGTACCTAACTATTCCGATTTATGTAAAAATCAGACTTAAAGACATGTTTAGGAAAGGAACTCATTTGCAATCTTGGGAAATGTCTGTAGTGCCTTTTATATCGTCCCTCTGCTTTAGAAATATGAAATAAACTCCATTGCAACACATCAGTCAAGCACTTGGGCCCTGTGCAACGTGTTTGATTCTGTACTTGTTCAGCAAACTGAATTCTAGAAGAGCTTCAAGTGTGACCACTGTGTTAACACACCACACTTCCTCCTCTTTGCTTATCTCTCTACCTAGAGTGCTGTCCTTCCTGCCTCCCCTCCACCTAGGGATTTCCTATCCATTCGTCAAGACTTAGCTCAAAACCCATTGCCTGCAAGAAACTGTCCTTGACTATTGCAACCCCTTTCTGAATTCTAATGATTGCTTGTAGCCCAAGATTCACCCTTGATTTGGTTTAGTTACCTTCTTATTAGTTCCATTATGTCTGTAGACCAGTAGGCTGTTGCTCTGATAATGTTGGAAACATGATTGTTCTTGTCTTTTCTAAAAGACCTCCCCTACTCTATGGCACCCAGCCCAGGGAAGAACACAGAACTCAATAAATACTTGAGGTTTGCATCCTCCAATCTGTAGTAGTATTTCATTATTCTGATCTTTTAGGCTACAGATGATTCCCAGTTGTGGCTTCTGATCACCTTGTCATCTTTTGCTAGTTAAAACACATGTGATCTTTTCAACAGCAGCAGTAACTTCACATCAATATATCTGCATATTCAGTGAGAAAGAAAATTGGTGTGATGTTTCCCAATAATTTAAGTCAATAGAATAGCTCTTCTTTGATGATCTGAGCACTTAAAGTGAAAATTAGGGTTAAAATTTGGCAAAGATTTGTCTCCTTTATCCATTTCACTTTGTATTTGTAGGTCAATTGTAAGTGATTTATGAATACCTTTCAAAGGTCACTATCCATCTTCAAAACACATCTATCCCAAGTAAGCAACCTTCCACCTTTGAACAGTGAAGCTTTTACTGTTTCACAAACACATTAGAAAAGAATGTGGTTCTTTTTTCAACAGGGCATAGGATTCATGAAATCAACATTTATTCATATGGCATCACTAGGGTATCAAGCACATTTCTGGTTTTGATTAAAACTACTGCAACAACAGTAGTGGATTGGGGGGACACTTTGTTCTTAAATTAATTTAAATATATCCTGGAATAACAAAAGTTATTAAACTTCCCCACATGTGCCCTCAATGGCATGGTTTTCTAATAGGAAGATGAGTTTGTCTTAACAAGAGTGATCATTCAGGGATATCACATTGGTATCTCAAAATTTAATTTTAACCTTGTAGTTATATACAACAGGTTCTTAATGGTCCTTAATCTGGAATGAGGCTTAATATAATTTAAAACAAATTTTTATAAGACTCAAATCTCTTCATCACATGAAGTGCTACAGCAATTACTTGCCAGACACAATATTTTCTTGAATCATGCTCATATTGAAAATATATGTATATATACATTACAAAAATAAAATTCATGTTGACTTATCATTCTTAAAATAACTTTCTCTACACATATCCATTTATCTCTAGACAAACAGTCATTGAAAATATGAGTTGCCAAGGATTCGAATTTGTGTATCTACAGGCTGCATATTCTTACAATAAAAAAGTAGAAAAAACTACTTACATGCTTTCAGTTATCTTTGTTGAATTTGATTTCTTAGATATAAATAACCCAGCTCTCTCAATGTAAGCCTGACATGGATAATGAATATGTTTCAGATGGCAACAGGAAAACATTCTACTGCTGCAATTAAATGCAAATGTTTTGAGTGCATGTAGTATTAAAGTTGAGTTTAAGCCATGGAATGAGGAAATTCAGAAGTTAAGTGGCTCAAAAGGAATAATTTAAACATGCTGAGTCAGGTTTTCCCAGGGAACAAGCTGCCACTTGGGAGTAAATCTGGTATGATTATAAGCAGCAGAAACTCTGTCTGTTTGATTTCATAATTTTAATATGAATGGAGACATTATTCCCGATACCTTAGCAATTTTTATGCAAAGTACATTGAGCTGAACTCCAAGAGGTACCCTCTCTGTTTATTTAGGCAGTCAGTGCACATTTCTTGAGTACCAACTGTGAACAAAGTGTAGTATGCTTTTGAAGAGATATTGGACTTTGGTGCCCTTGATAAACTGAATAGTCCCTACATAAAAATACCTTGATAATCCTGAGTCAGTTAATTCTAGGGAGTACCTGGAACAAAAGGTGCCCTGGTGGCACAATGGTTACTGAATGCTAACTGAAAGGTGGTATTGGTAGGTGTCCTCCACTTGGCTCCAACTCATAGCGACCCTGTGTCCAAGAGAACAAAACAATGCATAGCCCTGCACGATCCTCACAATACTTGCTATGCTTGAGCCCACGGTTGCAGTTACTGTGTCAAGCCTTCTCGTTCAGGGTCTTCCCTTTTTCTACCAACCCTCTACTTTACCAAGCATGATATCCTTTTACTGAGAAGAGTTCCTTCTGAAAACATGACCAAAGTAGGTGAGATGAAATCTGGCCATTCTCCTTTCCAATGAGCATTTGAGCTGTACTTCTTCCAGGACAGATTTGTTAGTTCTTCTGGCAGTCTTTGGTATTTTTAGCATTCTTGGCAACATCACATTTCAAAGGTTATCAGCTCTTCTTCAGTCTTCCTTGTTCGCTGTCCAACTTTCACATGCATATGAGGCAATTGAAAATGCCACGGCTTGGATTAGGTGCACCTTAGTCTTCAAAGTGACATCTTTGCTCTTTAATACTTTAAAGAGGTCCCTTGCAGTAGATTTTCCCAGTGCAATATGATGTCTGATTTCTTGACTGCTGCTTCCATGGGTGTTGATTGTGGATCCTGATAAAATGAAATCCCTGACTTCAATCTTTTCTCTATTTATCATACTGTTGCTTTTTGGTCCAGGTGTGAGTATTTTTGTTGTCTTCATGTTCAAGTGTAATCCATATTGAAGACTGTAGTCTTTGATCATCATCAGTAAGTGTTTCAAGTCATCTTCACTTTCAGCAAGCAAGATTGTGTCCTCTGCATATCACATGTTGTTAATGAGTCTTCCTCCAATCCTGATTCTGTGTTCTTCTTCATAAAGTCCAGTTTCTTGGATTATTTGCTCAGCCTACAGATTGAATAAGTATGGTGAAAGAATACAACCCTGAAACACCCTTCCTGATTTTAAACGATGCAATAGCCTCTTGTTCTGTTTGACAAACTGCCTCTTGGTCTGTGTACAGGTTTCTTATGAGCACAATTAAGTGTTCTGGAATTCCTATTCTTTGCAATGTTATCCATAATTTGTTTGATCCATACAGCTGAATGCTTTTGTATAGTCAATAAAACACAGGTATATATCTTTCTGGTATTTTTTGTTTTCAGACAAGATCCATCTGGCATCCACAATGATATCCCCTGTTCCACATCCTCTTCTGAATCCAGCATGAATTTTTGGAAGTTCCTTGTCAATATACTGTTGCAATCATTTTGAATTATCTTCAGCAAAATTTTACTTGCATGTGATATTAATGATATTTTCAATAATTTCTACATTCTGTTGGATCACTTTTCTTTGGAATGGGTGCAAATATGATCTCTTTAACTGTCTTCCAAATTTCTTGGCATAAACAAGTGAGAGCCTGCAGCACTGCATCCTTTTGTTGAGACATCTCAATGGATATTCCATTCTGTCAATTCCTCAAGCCTTGTTTTTTGCCAAATTCTTCAGTGTAGCCTGGACTTCTCCTTCAATTAGTACTTGATCATATGCTTCCTCCTGGACTTCGACCAAGTTTTTTGGCACAGTGACTGTGTGTTCCTTCCATCTTCTTTTGATGTTTCCTGTATCATTCAATATTTCACCCATAGAATCCTTCAATATTTCACCCATAGAATCCTTCAATATTTCACCCATAGAATCCTTCAATATTGTAACTTGAGGCTTGAATTTTTTCTTCAGTTCTTTCTCCTTGAGAAATACTGAATGTGTTCTTCCCTTTTTGTTTTCTAATTCCAGCTATTTGCACATTTCATTATAATACTTTGTCTTCCTGAGCCACCCTTTGACATCTTCTGTTTAACTCTTTCATCTTATCATTTCTTCCTTTTTTTTTTTTTTAGCTCTTTCCAAGAGCAAATTTTATAGTCTCTTTTGACATCCAGAAAGGAAGGTGGTTCAAATGCACTAACTATTCTGTGGAAGAAAGATCTGGTGATCTGCTCCTGTAAAGATTACAGCCATATGAAACCCTTTGGAGCAGTTCTACTCACTCTTTCTTATAGGGTTGCTATTGAATTGGGATCAACTTGATAGCACACAATAATAGCAACACTTGGAGTAAAGGAATGATAAGTCAAAGAAGTAGGAGGGGTTAATCAAAGAAGACTTTCTGTAGGAGGTGAGAACACAGGATGCAGAAACACCCCAGTTAAGCTATAAGGATGAGAAATCAATTTACTGAATAAAAGCTGAGATTCCACATGAAGGAGAACTGAGAACAAAGGAAGCTGGTGTGAAGCTGGCTTGAGCCTCAGTGTCCAATGGTCTGCTGAAGCCATCTTGGAACTATCTCTTTCCTCCCTGAAGTGTATACACTTCATCTTCAGTCTATGTGTAATGTGAGAACTCTGACAAGTATATTCATTAGATCCTTATTTACAATTGTGCTTTTAAAACTGGTAATTCCACAGAAAATTATTGGCTTCTGGATATACTCCCACATAGTGACCCTTGTAAATAAAAAATACTAAATTAAAAAGAAGTAATGATGATCCCTTGCAATAGAAGTATAAAAATGGAATTTTGGCTTATGAATTTCTAGTTGTGATTCCCTTCTTAGACCAAAGTATGAGAAAAAGCATTCAGTTTCCAACAGGCAAACATTTATATTTGCTCCTAGAAAATGAAATGACTTTATTTCTCTTCTAGTTCTTTTATAAGGAGCTCTGATGGGGTAGTGGAGAAGGCACCTGGCTGCTAATCAGAATGTCAGCAGTTCAAAGCCACCGACCACTCTGTGGAAGGAAGATTTACAGCCTCAGAAACCCAATGGGGGTTGTCGCTATGAGTCGGAATTGACTTGATGGTAGTGAGTTTGGTTTTTTGGTTTGAGTTCTCTTGTGGTGTTAAATTCAATTTCAGTTTCATATTGGATAGGTAGTCCAATACAGAAACAATCCTAGATGATAAAGGGGATCTTGTTCAAGTTCCAGGACTCAGAACTGACAGCTCTTTTAGAAAATTCTGCTAATGGGAGTAAGTGCATTATTTAACAATTGTGTCTAGTTTCGCCTCCATTGCTTTAAGAATAGTTGAAGAACAGCAGCCCACACAACCAATCTCATCCAGAGAGATTCACTAGCACCTCTGGATGGAGAGCAGATGGATAGATAGCAGTCTGCCTGTAAGAGCAGAATGCTGAGATAGCAGAGGGGCAAATTGGGCGACTTGTATTTGAATCCCACTCTGTGATTTACTAGCTGTGACTTTGCATAAAAATCTTAACCTCTTTGTCATGGGTTGAATAGTGCCCCTCAAAATTCATGTTCACCCAGAACCTCAGCTTGTGAAATTATTTGGCAATAAGTCTTTGCAGATGTAATTAAGGTAAGGATGGAGAAGAAATCATATTGGATTACAGAGGGCCTTAAATCCAATGACAGAGTACTTATGAAAGATATAAAGGGACTCGCAAAGACACAGAAGAAAATGCTGTAAAGGTGGAGGAAGAGACTGTAGTGACGGTCTACAAGCCAAGTAACTCTGGGAGCCACCAGAGTCTGGAAGAGGCTGAGAAGGATTTTCCCCTAGAGCCTTTAGAGAAAGTGTGACCCTTCTGGCCCCTTGATTTCACACATTTGGCCTCCAGAAGTGCGAAAGAATACATTTCTGTTGTTTTAAACCACAAAGTCTATAGCAATTTGTTAAGCAGACCTAGGAAACCTAAAACACTTTCTAAACCTCAGTTTTTCATATGTACAATTGAGGTTAATAATAATTCCTATTTCTTAGTTTTTTTTTCCCTCAAAGATTAAATGCGATAATCCAGTAAAAATGTTTACCCTAGTACTTGGCACACAACAATAAATGTTAGCCCTTATTTTATTTCCAGAATGTTTAAATGACATATATGCTACCTAGTTTAAGGCAAAACGTTGAGTGTCATTAAAAACAAACAAACAAAATCCACATACATCACCCCCTCCTCAAAAAAAAACCCAAACCATTGCCATTAAGTCCATTCCCACTCCTGGCAATCCAGTGTGTTACAGAGTAGAACTAAGCTCCATAGACTTTCTTGGCTATAATCTTTGTAGAAACAGATCACCAAGCTTTTTTTCTGCAGGACTGCTGAGTGGATTTGAACTGCCAACTTTTTGTACTAAAATATTAGGGTAAAACTTCTGGAAAGTAGAACATCTAGGAAGAAGTTATTCTGTAGCACTTCTACTATAATTCAACAGCAGAAAATAAAAGAAAGTGCATTTTTTAAAACAATTTTAAATGTTTTTATGGGTTTGTGATTTCTTGGGCTTGGTGATACCAAGTAAATAGAGTAAGTACCACAGCTGTTACCACTTTTAAATATTTCTATTGGTTTCTCGTTTCTTGAGCTTGGTAATACTAAACAACAAGAGTACCATGGCTATCGTTCGTTTGGGTCAATGAAATCAGAGTTGAGCCAGGAACCATGGCTGCTGACAGTGTGAGATCAACACATAAACCTCTATGAGGTCTTCCACCTTGCCTCTGAAGTTGTTGTTGTTGTTGTTATGTGCCGTCGAGTCAAACCCAACTCATAGCGACCCCTCCTTGGGTTTCTGAGGCAGTATCATTACGAAAGTAGGATTGCCCAACCTTCCTTCAGAGGAGCTGGTGGGTTTGAACCGCCAGCCGTCTGGTTAGCAGGCAAGTGTCTTAGCCACTATGCTACCAGAGCTCCCTGCCTCTGAAGGCAGGAGTAAAAAGAATCACAAGTTAATGAACCCAATTACTGTCTGCAAAAATAGCTTACAGATGAGAAAGAATGAAGAACTTATGAAGTCTCTTGGTTTTGCCAAGAACTTGACATCAAGATATCTCTTTGGTATTTAAGAATTTAATGTTAAATATCTTAAAAAATAGTAAGACTTTTAACTCAAAGGAAATAGAAAGAAAAATACTATATTAAGCTATCAATAGCATTGATTAACTTGAGGAAGTCATGTCTATATCCTTTCATGTCAGACTAAAGGAATTTCAATACACATAATCTTTCTATCAATTGTGTACGTACTTCAGGCAATAATTCAGTCATTGAAATTGTATTGAACACCTATTATCTGCCGGGCAGTATGCTGAGTGAAAGAGATATATAGATGAGTAGTAGTACATAGTTCTCACCCATAAGGGTATCAGGGCAGTAAACAAATCTTTAGGATACTAGCTGGTAAGTTCCCTAGTAGAGGTGTAGAAAGGTGGGGAAGTTGGCTAACTGGTGAAAGCAGAGAAGATTTCATAGGAAAGACAAAATGGTTTTATCATTCACCAAAGCAAAACAATCAAGAGCAAACAGAATGGAAATCTAATGAAAACATTAATGTAATTCAATGTCAGAAAAATATCAGGGGATTATTTAGTAGGTTTGTCACTTCTGTTTTTCTATAAATGGGATTATGGAGAATTGTCTATACGAAAATTTATGAAAACATTGTATTTGGAGAGGTGTCAAATGTTGTGCTTATTATTAGCAAACCTTCAAACTTATAGTCAATTAAAAACAAAAAAAACTAAGAATTGAGCGTTCATGATATACCAGGTACCGATTACATGCTAGGGGGAGGGAGGGAGGGAAAACACAGTAGAAGAGACAGAAATTAAAGAGGAAGCTTGTAGCCTCAGGAAGGTGAGATGAGATTAGGCAGAATGTGAAAAAAGCTTTATGGCAGGTGCCAACAGGGGCTATCAGGGTCACAAACTCAAATGTCTACATGGACCAAGCTGGGTGAGAGTGCAAACACTATGGAGAGGGGCATCCATGAGTGAGATCCTGCTGATCTGAGACGTTTGGGAACCCAAGGCCTTTGTTGCCACAGCTTCCTATTTAGGGGAAAGCTCAAAACTCAAAGCTCAAAATCCAAATTTTTCTGCAAGGTCTCCTGGTTTTTGAAAATTGTTTTAAAACACTATCAATAGCTGCCAGTTTGTAGTCCCTGTGCTTCCAAAGTGCGTAAGCAGCATTTACAGTGTATAATGTTCAGTGACAGAATTCTCAGTCTCTGTGAGGGAGAAGTGGCTTTGATTCCTGGCCAGTGCACCTTATGTGCAGTCTACACTCTCTGTCAGTGGAGCCTCGTGTGTTGCTCTGATGCTGAACAGGGTTCAGCGGAGCTCCCAGACCGAGAAGGACTAGAAGGAAAGGCCTGGCAGTCTAGCTCTGAAAAGCAGTCAGTGAAAAACCTCTGAATCACAAAGGTCCAATTTGCAACCTTCATGGGGATGGTGCAGGATAAGGTAGTTTTCATTTCCAGTTTCATAGGCTTGCTCTGAGTCTATAAAGGGATAATATAGTACAAGGTAAAGGGCGGGGACTTTAGCATTAGGTTCCAATCCTGCTCTGCCTGTGCTATGCACACTTGGTTAAATCCATTACAATGGCTCTGAGTTTCAGTTTCCCTATTTTTAAACTAGGGATAAGCACATCTGCATCATAAGGTTTAGTGCGAAGAAATTGTGAGGCCAGCATGTAGTAAGCTATCAAAGAATAGCATGTTTATTATTATTTTCAGAAAAAATCTTCATGGAGGAAGGGATTAGAGATGATTCTTAATGGAGAGGTAGGATTTGGACTGGCAGAAATAGCCTGTAGGATATTCCAGGCATTCTAGAGACAGAGAGCAAAGGCTCAGAGACTGAAAGAAGGCAAAGTATCCTGTAAGGGAAACGTAATATTGCCTTTTTGGTTAGAACCCAGCACATGAAGGAATGGAGATGGAGTGAATACCAGAATGTCAGCCTGCAAGCCAGGCTCTGGCATGCCTTGAATGCTACCCTAGGAGGGTTGGCCTTTATGAAAGGAGGACACTATAAAAATTTTTAATCAAGGAATGGACCAGATCAGAGCTGCTCTTTATGATGGATTCATCCATGCAATACTTATTAAAGGCATGCTATATGCCAGAAACTGTACTTGGTCCTGGGGATGCAGTGGTGAATAAGGCAGACAAGGTCCCAGCTCTATGGAACTTTTATGCTAGAGGCTTTAGGAAGCATGTGTCCATTGGATTGTAGGAGGCTGGTGGAGAAGACAGTGGTAGGTGACTGCTAGTATTAGCAAGGGGTAATTAGGGCCTGATGAAGGGCAGTGGCAGTGAGAAAATGAAGGACATCAGTTGAGAGACAGTAAGGAAAAGGAAACAACATAAATTGTTGGCAGGACTCAGGTTTTTGAGCTAGAGTGACAGGGCATTGATAATGGGATTAACAGAAACAAGGAAGACTAGAGGAGGCACCAGTTTGTTGACGGGAACAATAATTTGGTTTTACACTAGTAGAATTTTAATAAATAGCACACTGGTCTGTTAATGGCTCCATTGCAGCATCCTAGCCAAATGATTGGATTTTTTTATCAAAGCAATTCTTGACTACATTATATCTAGGAATTTGATACCAAGACAAAAGCTGGGTTCAGCTCATTTCCCGAAGGTACAGTAACAAAAGCACAGAGTGTTTCTTGTCACTAATTGTTTGCTTTTAAGATGGTGGAGAACAAGAAGAGAAGAAAGAATCTAGAGCACTCACATGACATGATCCCACCTTCACAGAATCAAAAAATTCTCCAGCTACATCTCATGCCCTTGGAGTTCTTATTTCATAAGTACAAGTGCAGGGAGTTTAGGGGTTTGGGTTTGAGGACTCACTTAAATACCACCTTTTTGTTTGGGAGCAGAATTCCCACAAGTAAACTAACCTTTCTCCCAAATGAATCAATTATAAAATTCTAAGTGGGGATTTCATAGCTAGGCCAGAGCTCAGAAAGTACTTTTTGGTACATGGTATGAGGGAGGATGCAGAGGTGCATTGACTTTCTTGATTTCTTCTTACAGAGAAGGCATTTATTTCTATTTCTTTGGAGTGGAATGTGGGGAGGATGTGAGAGCCGTTAGGGTGATATGAAAGTCAGAGGTGGAGAGAAAAGAGACAATCTGTTGTTCACCATCTGAGTTGTCAGTAAAATCATGAGGTATTGTTGTAGACAGAAATTAAGATCAGAATCATTACATTTGTATTCCTAGCACTTAGCAAAATCTAGTACATCTGTAGATACTTAACAAATATTTGTTGAAGGAATAAGTGAGTGATATTCAAACAGAGTGACTAAATAAATAATCAACCTTACTCATTAAACACAGTGTTCAACTGCAAGTAACATATTCAACTAACAGTAGTTTAATAGTAGTGATAGGTTTAATTTCTATCACATAATTGGAAGTTCAGAAGCAACTGGTTGTTTAGATATTCAAAGATATCATTGGAGGTCCCAACCACGTTCTGTCTTTTCATGCCATCATCATCTTGTTAATTGTCTTATGATAGCAAGATGGATGTCCACATGCAAGGCTAGATGAACAGGAAAATGATATCTATCTTTTTTTTATCATGAAAGTAAAAAAGTTTCCCAGAAACTTCTAGAAAACATAATTTTTAGTTCTTTGGCCAGAAATATATTACATGGCCACCCACAGTTGCAATAAAACTTTAGAAAAATAAATATTTAGCCAGATTCTTTGCTATCAGACAAATTTCAGTCTTTTGTTAACAAGAAAAAAATAGAAATGGATATTTGATAGACAATAATGTTGGCTACATTTTTGGTACTCTGAATACTCACACTACTTCCCTGTTTGTTCTGTATTAATTTATGTCACTTATTTTCCCTGTCACATTGAAAGCGGAACTCATGTTTCACTCATTTCCCCCTATCTTTTATAAAGTAGGTCCTCAATAACTATTGTTGAATAAATTGGAAATGTTATGTTTTTCTGAAGTACATGTAAAATGATGCTTTTTAAAAAATAGTTAAAAAAATGAAAAAAAAATATTTCTACATTTGTGCATTAGCTACCATTCCATTTTTAATGCACTAAGTAAAGTAGCCTTAAGTGAAGTTTCAGAAAGAAGAAAATGAATATACATATAAACAGCAATAAAGCATTCTTATAATTGTAACAACAATGCAGATAAAACTGCAATTTATCCCTACAAAATGAAGTTAATTTCCTGTTTTTTTGTCTCACAATGCATTCCGTATCATAAAGATTCTAGAAATACTATTTCTTTCAGGTTCAGAAACTTTCAGTGGATCTCAATGTACATTAGAAGCTTTTTGTTCCAGTGATCAAAACTCCACAACCTGGCCCCCACCAATCTTCCAAACTCTGCCACTGACAACTCTATATTTAAGAATTTTGCTCTAGCCAAATCTTTCTATTCATTGTCCCCTTAACATCTCTTGGTCATTCCAATTCCTTTGCACCTTGAATAGTTTCAATCCCCTCTTGGCTTGTCTGTATCTGACTTTGCCTTTAAAGCCTAGCTTGAGTATCGAGTTGATAATTGGATGCTATGATTTTTCAGCAATTCTTTAGGCTTTATCTCATTGATTAAAATGTAACATGGTTTGTTTATGTTATTTCTTCTGTTTCTATTGGGTTTTGTTATTCCAGTTGTTACTTGCCATCCTTTCTTCTCCATGCATATCTTACTTAGCAGTGCACTGAGGTAGCAACTGATTGCTAGCATGGTGACCATACTCACCATTTAATTAACAATGATATAATCATATATCAGCTTACATTTACTACATGATGAGCACTTATTAAAAACTATCATTTAATCCTTATATTCTTATGAACTAAATACTCTTTTTATTCTCATTTTGCAGATGAAGAAACAGAAAATATATCTAATATATCTTCTAGTCCAGGAATTTATAAACTTTTTCTGTAAAGAACCAGAGAGTAAATATTTTAGGTTTATAGGCCTTAAAGTCTCTATTGCAATACTGCAGTGGTAGGGTAATAGACGAAATAAAAACTGAAATGAAAAAATTCTTTGAATCAAACGAGAATGAAAACACAGCATACCAAAATCTTTGGGACACAGAAAAACTAGTGATCAGAGGCTAATTACAGGAATAAATGCATACATCAAAAAAGAAGAAAGAGCCAAAATCAACACCTTAACCCAATATCTCCAACAATTAGAAAAAGAGCAGCAAAAAAACCTTATAGTCACCAGAAGAAAAGAAAGAGTAAAGATTTGAGCAGAAATAAATGAAACAGAAAATAGACAATAGAAAAAAAAAATCATCAACAAAACTAAAGGTTGGTTTTTTGAAAAGATTAATAAAATTGACAAACCACTGGCAAATTTAACAAAAGAAAAGAGGGAGAGAATACAAATAACATGAATAAGAAACGAATCAGGCAACATCACAACAGAACCAACAGAAATTAAAAGGACAATATGAGGATATTATGAAGAACTGTACAAATTTGAAAATCTAGAAGAAATGGACAGATTTCTAGAAACATACTACTTGCCTAAACTAATACAGACTGAGGTGGAAAATTTGAACAGACCCATAACAAAAGAAGAAATTGAACAGGTCATAAAAAAATTGCCAACACAAAAAAGTCCTGGCCCAGAGGGTTTCACTGGAGAATTCTACTGAATATTCAGAGAACTGACACCAATTCCACTAAAACTATTCCAGAACACAGAAAAGGATAGAATCCTCCCAAATTCATTTTATGAAGCAAGCATAATCTTGATTCCAAAACCAGGGAAAGACATCACTCAAAAAGATTTGCAAAAATCTTCAGCAAAATCCTAGCCAATAGACTCCATCAACATATCAAAAACAAAAACAAAAACAAAACAAAACATTATGACCAAGTTTGGTTCATACCAGGTATGGAAGGATTGTTCAACATTAGAAAAACAATCAACGTCATCCATCATATAAATAAAACAAAGGAAAAGAACCACATGATCATATCAATTGATGCAGAAAAGGCATTTGATAAATTCACCACCCATTCTGATAAAAACTCTCTGCAAAACAGGAATAGAAGGAACACTCCTCAACATAATAAAGGGCATATCTGCAAAACCAACAGCCAACATTATTCTCAATGGAGAGAGACTGAAACCCTCCCTTGTGAACAGGAACCAGACAAAGATGCCCTTTATCACCATTTCTATTCAACACTGTATTGGAAGTCATAGCCAGGGCAACAAGGCAAGAAAGGGAAATCAAAGGCATCTAAATTGGTAAGGGAGAAGAAAAACTATCCCTATTTACTGATGATATGATCTTATACATAGAAAACCCAAGAGATTCAGCAAGAAAACTTCTGGGACTAATTGAGAGATAAATCATAGTGGTAGGATACAAGGTCAACATACAAAAATCAGTTGGATTCCTCTACACCAGCAAGGAGATTGCTGAAAAGGAAATAAGGAAATCAATACCATTTACAATAGCTACCAAAAAAATAAAATACTTAAGAATAAATCTCACTAGGGACAAAAAAGACCTGTAGAAAGAAAACTACAAAACACTACTTCAAGAAACCATAAACCAAACAAAATTCTCTGTGGTTGAGTCAGATCTGACTCATAGTGACCCCTCTTTGGGTTTTGGAGGCAGCATCATTATGGAAGTAGATTGCCCAACCTTCCCTCCAAGGAATGGCTGGTGAATTTGAACCACCAGCCTTCTGGTTGGCAGTCAAATGCCTTAGATACTATGCTACCATAAAGCTACATAAATTGAAGAACATACCATGCTCATGGATAGGAAGATTGAACACTGAAAATGTCAATACTACCCAAAGCAATCTATACATTCAAAGGAATCCCAATCCAGATCCCATCAATATTCTTTAAGCATATGGAAAACCAATCACTAATTTTATATGGAAAGGAAAGAGACCTCAGATCATAAAAGCACTATTAAAGAAGAAGAACAAAGTAGGAGGTCTCACACTTCTGGATCTCAGAACCTACTATACAGCCACAGTAGTCAAAACAGCCTGGTATTGGTACAATGACAGACACATGGATCAGAAGAATAGAATTGAGAACCCACAAATAGATCCATTGACCTATGGTCACCTGATCTTTGACAGAGGGCCTAAATCCCTTACACAGGGAAGAGATGGTCTTTTTAACAAAACCAAAAAAACAAACTCACTGCCATTGAGTGGATTCTGACTCACAGTGACCTTCTCTGGGTTTCCAAGGCTGTAAATCTTTACAGAAATAGATTGCCCAGTCTTGCTTCTGTGGAGTGGTTGGTGGGTTTGAACTCTAGCCTCTGGTTAGCAGTCAAATGTCTTAGGCACTGCACCACTAGAGCTCCTTAAAAACAAAAGGTGCTGGCAAAACTGGATATCCATTTGCAGAAAAATGAAACAAGATCCTTACCTTGCACCATAAACAAAAACTAACTCTAGATGGATCGAAGACTTAAATATGAAACCTAAAACTATAAAGTTTCTCAAGGAAAAAACAGGGGCAAATTTAGGGGCCTTAATTTATGGCAAGGGAGCTCTGGTAGCTTAGTGCCTAAGGCATCTGACTGCTAACCAGAAAGCTGGCAGTTCAAACCCACCAGCCACTCCTCAGAAGGAAGATTGGGCAACCTATTTCCATAGTGATATTGCCTCAGAAACCCAAGGAGGGGTCACTATGAGTTGGATCTGACTCAATGGCAATAAGTAATGAGTAATATGGCATAAGTAGACTGTCAAGCATAACCCAACATGCACAAACAGCAGAAGATAAACTAGATGAATGGGACCTTCTAAAAACTAAATTTTTATGTGCCTACAAAGACTTCTCCAAAAGAGTCAAAGAGAACCTACAGATTGGGAAAAAATATTCCACAATGACATATCTGACAAGGGACTTATCTCTGAAATTTATAGAAAACTCCAACACCTCAACAACAAAGAGACAAACAATCCAATTAAAAAATGGGCAGAAGGCATGAGTAGATACTAAAGAGGATATTCAGGCAGCCAAAAAACACATGAAGAAATCTTCACAATTATTAGCCATTGTTGTTGTTGTTGTTATGTGCCGTCGAGTTGGCCCCGACTCATAGCGACCCCTCCTTGGGTTTCTGAGGCAGTATCA
>NW_006921680.1:5794344-5824002 GCF_000298275.1 Orycteropus afer afer | reverse complement strand
GGGTTTGAACCGCCAGCCGTCTGGTTAGCAGGCAAGTGTCTAAGCCACTATGCTACCAGAGCTCCTTATTAGCCATTAGAGAGGTGAAAATCAAAACAACGAGATACCATCTTGCCCAAGCACTAATGGCAAAGTTCAAAAAGGCAGAAAATAACAAATGCTGGTGAGAATGTGGAGAGATTGGGACTCTCATACACTGTCGGTGGGACTGTAAAAGGAACAACCACTGTGGAAAGCAGTATGACGATTCCTTAAAAAGTTGGAATTAGAAATACCATTTGATCCAGCAATCTCATCACGAGGCATATATCCTAAAGAAGTGAGAGCCAGGACAAGAACAGATATGTGCCCACCCATTTTCATCATTGCAGCACTATTTACAATAGCAAAAAGATGGAAACAACCTAGTTGTCCATCAACAGAAGAATAGATAACCAAACTATGGTGCATACACACAATGGAATACTATGCAACACTAAAGAATAATGTAGAATCTGCAAAACACCATATAACATGGATGAACTTGGAGGACATTATGCTGAGTGAAATAAGTCAATCACAGAAGGACAAATATTGTATTAGTTCATTATTGTGAAAAGTTAAGGAAAGATTTATATATGGAAGGAAACTTTCTTTGTTGGTTACCATGGGTGGGAGAGGAGGGGAGGAAACATTGCAAAAATTAAAATTAAAATTAAAAAAAAAGAAAAAACAGAACACTGCAGTTGTAGTGTGAAAGCCACAGAGACTAAATAAATGAATAGGTGTGGCTGAATCCCAATAAAACTTTATTTACAAAAACAAGTAATCAGCTGTTCTAGTCTAAATAATGCGATTTATATATTAGGCAAAAAAAGGTAAAGCTGCTTGCTTTAAATCTAGAGCTCAAGTCTTTTGAGTAATTGTTGAAAGTGAAATTAACTGAATTGAGATACAAGGTCTGTAATAAATTGAACTTTTGAAGCTATCAGGCAGATCAGATATAATTGGCTAATTAGATCATTCTGACCCAGATCATTAGATTCACGTAATTTGATGTGAATTTTATCCTGTCTTTTGAATCTTCTAAAAGGAAATTTTGGAATCAGTTTCTGTGTTTATCTTTTGGAGGAAAGCATATATGAGACTTGATAACCATATGTTACAATTGCTTATATAGTTAGGACTTAGTGCTTATTAAAGAGCATCAGGATTTGTGGTAATGGAATACTGAAACACTGTAAGGATTATAAACCCTTGACAAGATAAAGAAGAGTGGTTCTGAAGATACGTGGTTTGCTGCCAAGTATCTAACTTGGGCCCCTGTTTTCCCAGGGGACATTCTGATCTGGTCAGATATGGCTAGGTATATCCTTTGTTAAAGCAAAACTCACAATTTCTCGACCTCCTTTGTTCCATGTTATAAAATATGTAGCTCTGTACTGTTGATTCAAATATTTGGAAGTAAAATTTCCTAGGGGCAAGCAGTTGTTCTGTGACCTTTGCTTCCTTCTATTAATAGCCTTAGAATGTCACAGAAAATATAGTTAACAGTCTCTTATACATCTATTTCTTGAGCACTGTTATCAGCATTTCAAGTTTCTTGATTATTGTCTCAGGAGTCTTTGATGATATTAATAGCTTCCAAGAGGAATTTCTCAGAGCCAGAAGTAATTTAACACTACATTTCAGGCTCTTTTTTGGTCCTTCAAACTAAGCTAAAACAAGAGAAGTAAGATGAACCTAATATACTTTACCATCCTGGGTAAAGACAAGATACTGTTGACTGTTCCTAGTGGGTTAACCATTAGCAGACTGGCCAGCCTGTTTCATAATACTCAACACAGTCAGAAGGCTGGGAGAAGAGCTGATTCTAGAGGTCAAGGAATATAGTTATGCTTCTGCTGTAATTGTGGTCTTGTAGCGTTCTTTGTCCCTGACCTATGTTGTGACCTGGGGTTATGTTTTGATTCTAAGTGTCCGTGCCTTATTAGGTTATGTGCATCATATTTAAATACTTAGATCGACCTTGAGATATGTCCAGAATCCTCACCAGCCTATATAATTTTTGCTACTGCAATCTATCATCAATGAGACAAAAGCAAAAACATATTTTCTTTGAGTAGACAGATGTATTATTTGCTGTGGGTGAGTGGGTAAGCCCACTAGCAATGGTGTCTTATCAGGTGACACCTTCTAATATTGAATATCCATGCATTTCTGTGCTCTGAAAATTGCTTGTGAAGAAGGGAAAGTGTTAGAAATATTTGATCAAAACTGGAAAAAATAGCTAGTTTCCCTGAATTTCAAAATTTGTAAGTATTGGTATTAAAGTGAATAAGAAAATTGTTAGCAATCTGCTGCTAGGGATATTTATGGAACAATTTTATATGCCTGACCTTGGGCCAAGAGCTATAAATATAGTTTATCAATGCTGTGAGGCAATACTATTACTATATCCATTATACAGATGAGGCAACTGTGACTATAGAGAAAGTAAGCAATTTACCAAAGTCATGCAGCTAGTAAATGATGGAGCTGGGTCAAACTGAGGAAATCTGACTCTAGAGCCTGAATCAACCATTACTATAGTCTACACACTCAACTGACAAAATTTCTATCCTTCAATGGAAACTTGCAGAATGAAAGAGAGACAGAAGCAGAGAGAATACCATATGTCTGTCCTCTTGGTCCCTAGATAACATATTACTGAGTACACCCTACTTTGTGCTCATGTCCATGTCCTGGGCTGTCACAGAGGGAAGTGCCAGTTTTTGAGAATATTTTTATTGGATCTCATCATTGCTATGCCCCAACAGTTACCAGAATCTGTATTTTGCTTCTGTAATCTTACTGAAGTGTCAGAAAGAAGTACTAAGTCATTAATAGTTCAAATGAAACATTTTTTGGGTAAATAAAACATGGTTTGAGTAGTGATTATCTCCCTAGGTTATTTTAAACTCATGAACTTACTGGATCCTTGTAGTCACTAAGGCTTTGCACAAATATGTTGGCTTTCTTTCTCTGGGCTGTGTAGGATTGAACTTCCCCACCCATATGAAGTGACTGGCCAGTGAAAGGTAAACAGAGATGTCTGTGCCACTTCCAGTTAAAGAGCCAAGAGCTTCTAGGTTTAAGAGCCAGTGCACGCTTTGCTATGCTTCTCCTTCAGACTTGGATGGACTCGAGCATAGCAAGGATTGTGAGGATGGCGTGGGACCAAGCAGTGTTTCGTTTGTTGTGCACGGGGTTGCTATGAGTCTGAGTCGACTTGAGGGCACCTAACAACAATTGTCAGTCTGGATTCCAAGTCGAGGTTGAACACTAAGGTGTGGACAAAGCCTCCTGCTCACTCCTGAAGGACATCACACATTGTGGTTTTATGCCACTGAGATTTGGCTTATCAAGCCTAGTCTATCCTGACTTCTTACAGAAAATGTTGATGCAATGCAAAGAATATGCCAGAAGATTAGGCTGCTGGTTGTTGTGAAGGTCTTCAATGCTGCCACCTAACATAGGCACTTGACTGCTAACCAGAAGGCTGGCGGTTCAAACCCACCAGCCACTCCTCGGAAGGAAGATGGGACAATCTACTTCCGTAGTGATACTGCTTCGGAAACCCAAGGAGGGGTTGCTATGAGTTGGGTCTGACTCGACGGCACATAACAACAACAACAACATAACAGACAATATCAAACTATTCCCAAAACACCTCAGAGTAGCTGCACGCAAATAGCAGTCCAGAAAAGCCCCCGGCATCCAGGATGGCAAACTGGTCAGGAGTGCTCTGTGAAAGTAGAAATTGGAATTTCCAAATCCCACAGCGGACCAAAACTTTGTTCCAGATACAGCAGCACCCAAGAAGCCCCATACCGTTCCCATATGCCTTTAGACAGGAATAAACACATCTTGAAAGCAATGTGAAGCTTTTACCTAAAAACTTCCCAAGCTGAAGTACCCAGTGGGAAACAAAATAACTTTCCTGACAGCTATGCTAAGTCAGTAGCCAACCAAGAGCTTTCCTTCCTTCTTTTTTTTTTTTTTTTTTTGCCTTTTAGTAATGATGGAAAAGAGTGATGCTGTGAGTAAGGGGTTTAAACGGAAAGAAATTGAAATCCATGACAGTGATGACTTAATAATATTGCAAATTACAGTTTTTAGTTCAGGTAATTTAGCATACCAAATCACAGTTTAATTTCCTTCCACAGAGCCCAAGCAGACGAAATTGTGTATGGAAGAAGGAGTAAGGCGGGGTAGAGGGAGGCAGTGAAGATGAGAGTGAGGAAAAAAAAACAGTGAGACCTCTCAAATGCAGGTGTCCTTGAAAAACTAATAAAAGTGACCTGGAGAATGTAAACGGCACTTCATTAATATGTGTGAGTCCTATAGCCCTATGTTCAGGAGGCCAAAGAGTCCTTGCTTCCTTTTGTTCAGGTGTCTCCTCGTCCTGCCTGAAGGAATGTGAGGACCAAGTGCCCAGAAGGAATGCATAAAGTGCACGGAGCACTGACAGCTGTGAAAGGAAAGAATGACTTTGAGAGTGTCAGCAAAGCGGAGACGCTTTTGAATGGCATGTGTCCTTGATTGCACACAACAATGCGTGAAGGAAGGGGGAAGGGGGGAGCAGAATCGCTTAATGATTTATCTTTTGTTCTAGAATCAACCTTCCAGAAATAAACCACTATGCAATCTGCACGCACCTTGCAAAATACCCAAAAGTGCTTCCTCTCAGGTAAGTCAATTAATTCACCTGGCTGAAGCACTGTCTGTGTGTTTGGCAGGAGAATCAGGGAAGAATTCTTCTGGCTGAGTTTCATCCAAATTAATCACCTGTTTTCCACCCATGATAAGGCAGTGAGCTTCAGAGCTAGCTTGGGAAATACTAGTCGTTCAAATCTGTCAGTGTCCCTCAACCAGACTGCAGCTGATCAGCTGGACCAAATATTAACCAGTTGTTGTTGTTGTTATGTGCTGTTGAGTCACACCTACTCATAGCGACCCCTCTTGGGTTTCTGAGGTGGTATCAGAAGTATATTGCCCAACCTTCCTTCTGAGGAGTGGCTGGTGAGTTTCAACTGCCAGCCTTTTGGCTAGTAGTCAAGTGCCTTAGGCCCTAGTCTACCAGAGTACTCTGCAATAGCTTTGTCCCTCTGGATGCAGCTGAGTTCAAATGTAAGGGGCTCAAACTGGTAGGCAGAATTTGGAGGTGCTTAAGACTAAAGTACTCAGTCTCTAGGGTGCCTAAGAACCACCTATTTTAAGTATAAATTCCTGGGACCGGATCCAATTTTAGGAGCTCTGGTGGCACAGTGGTTAAAGAGTCCATCCGCCAACCAAAAGGTTGATGATTTGAACCCACCAGCCACTCTGCAGGACAAAGATGTGGCAGTCTGCTTCTGTAAAGATTTACAGCCTAGGAAAACCTACGGGGCAGTTCTACTCTGTCACATTGAGTTGCTATGAGTTGGAATTGACCATATGGCACAGAACAACAGCTCCTTCTGACTGAATCAGAATCTCCTAGGGTAAGGCTAAGGAATATATGTTTTAATACAGTTCCTAGATTATTCAGATGAAAAGTAGGGATTATTAATTTTTAATCTTCTGAAAAGTTACTTGAGTGGAAATGAAAACAAATCATACTCCTTTGCAAATATAAACAACACAAATGCAAAACAAATATAAAAACACTCAAGGAAACAAAATTCAGTCCAAAGAACTCATATATGTAGAGGGATCATATCATTTATTATCCAGACTGGGATACCTGTGAAAATAAAACAGGATGCTAGTAATAATTATAGCAAGTTAATAGGCATAAATTGAGACTCTACTGGAGAAACTAGGACTTACCTTCACCTGAGTTCTAAAACAAATTTGGGCAGCATAATAGTTATTTAGGATATTTAGGCCACCATCAAACAGAATGCCCTTATCCACGTCTTTAAACTAAGCAATGTTGAAATATTTTTACAGCATTTAAACATGTCATTAGCCTTAAACCTAGATGGCTTGGTTCAGAAGCTCACCATGACTTGGTCAGAGCAGGGAAAACTCTTGGGTCTCAATTACCCCAAGTGGAAAAAGACCAGTAGAAACCCTGACCTCCTGTGAAGAGAATGAATGCAGCAGTGACATTTATTCGGCAACTTCAGAATTCAATTTCATGAAATGTAAAGGATTGGTCCTCAGAGGCAGAGAAAAGGAGAAACAAACTGGACATTATTCTTTTTCCAACAGTCATCTTACAGTTTCTAGAAAACACCTTTTCTCCAAGTGTTTAGTTCCATTCTCATGCAGTCTGCACAAACCACCTAACAATTATTGTCACACAGATTTCCTATTGTTTTCTTCCTGGGGGAAATATTGCAATATTCTTGTAGGACAAAGGAAGGTAGAGTTGTGCATTTTCATTATGTAACATATGCAAAGAAATCAGTGTGTAAAGGGTGATTTGAAAATGCAAAATAGCTGAATGGGAAAACATGTATTCATAGGTAATTTCATTTACTCCTTAGGTTTTAATAGGATTATGGTATATACTCGTTCTTGTAAATAATTACAATGATGTTATTGCATATTTAGTTTCAAGTAGCACATTTAAAAAATATGTTCAAAATATAGGGTTCATTCAGTTATATACACCTTAGCAAACAAAACTCTACCATTCATTCTCTGAGTAAATACCCAATATTGGAAGCACCTTCTTAAAATGTGAAGACCAAAGAAAATGTATATGCAGAAGAATCAGGATGTTCACAAAATAACTTCTCTTCTAGAAATTATATGTAGGGTAGTACCAATAGACTGCCTCTCCCATATATGGCTGCCGGTTCATGGAAGGAAGGAAAGCATAATTGGTGTGCTAGATCCCAAGAGAAAAGTACTATCTTAGGAAACATTGAAATAATTACTAAATATGTGTATAAAAAGGCATGATGATAGTTATAGAGAAGGGAAAGAGAAGGACAGGAAGAGAGAAATAGTGCTTAGATGATTATAAAATATATCTTATTTACCTGAGAGATTTCAAGTGCATTGGCTGTGCTTTTAAAAAACTAGTCTTAATTACCCTTGGGATCAGAATTCCATATGAGGTAAATATGTTTTTAGATAGTTTTTTAAAATATGTATAATTTACTCAAGGAAAAAAGGACTGTGTCCTCTGGAGCCAATCTAGCCTCACAGGTAAATACAAATGCAAGTAGATTCCTAAGAAGTATATTATGTACAGTGCCTGATGGAGTGGAATGTCTTTGAAGAAGCTGGGAAGGTCCGTCAGTTAAGTACATAATAAAAATGTATTGGAAAAAAATACATCATTTTCTCAGTGGACTATAATTGGTTATGCATAGCAAAAAGCCTTATTTTCAAAAATGTATTCTGCATCTACAGAGTTTTAAATCTCAATAACTGCGTTATTTTTAAAACTCAGAATGCTAAGCAATATTAGTGAGAATGATAGAGGAACCGCATGGCAGATGTCAGTCTATAATTTACAACTCTCTTTGACATCTTTTTTTTCTTCTTCTTCTTTTAAAGTAGACTTTCTCTAAAGCTATAGGTGAAAAGTTAAAGAAGATACAGAGCAAAATTCAGCTTTCCTTACTGAACAGTTTGATTGGTACTTTCAGAAGTATGAAAGTTATTTAAGTAAACCTTTTTTATTATCCAGGAAGAATTTTCTATTATAAACAAACAAGCAACAACAACAACAACAAATAAAAAAAGGAAGGAAGGAAAGAAACAACGTGAAGTGTCTAAAATCACACAATTTATGTAGTTCTGCCACTTCCACCTTCCTTTGGTGAGCAGTCCTTCCCCATCCTACTGATTTTAAGGTTCATTGCCAATTCCTCACCATTCTCCCAGGCCATTCACTCAGTTTGGAATTCACTTATCTCCTTTGCTTGTAACTTATACTTGTCCTTATGTTCTTCCTATATTATCCTATTTCTGTACAAATAGTTCTGGGCTATTGAGCTGTGAACTGTTCTGTTGTGGCTACTATAATACAGCTGCAGTAGGGCCGTCACAGCTTCTGTGACAGGGATACTCCTGATTCCCCTCTTCATCTTCTCCTTGCCCCTTAAATAGAGGTATTCTCCTCAGTGGTGTCCTTGGCCCTTTCCCCTTCCTTCTCAAGAGTCTCATTGATAGTAATTACTTGTATCTCTAATGGGTAATTCTCAAAATCAAGTCTTTGGTCATAATTTCTTCTTTTAATTCCAGAAGTCTGCTAGATAGCCTGTTGAGATGGCTGAAGAGACAATGATCTTCCTCCAGAGCCTAGAGAGAAATAAACCCTTTCCTTAGAGCCAGCACCCTGAATTTGGACTTTAGGCCTCCTAACTGTGTGGAAATAAATTTATGTTTGTTAAAGTCATCTATGTGTGGTATTTCTGTTACAGCCACACTAGATAACTAAGAGAGCTGCTAACTAAGAGGTTTGAGCCTATTCAAAGGTGCCTTAGAAAAAAGGCCTGGCAATCCACATTTGAAAATCAGCCACTGAAAGTCCTGTGGAGCACAGTTGTACTCTCTACTTCTGTAGTGATACCACCTCGGAAACCCAAGGAGGGGTCGCTATGAGTCAGGTCTGACTCATCGGCACATAACAACAACAACATTCAAAATATACGTTAAACCTGAGTGACTGAAGGAGGCTAATTAGGGGTATGGGGAACTTGAAATCAGGTGGTGGTTTGGGATGGGAAAGAGACTGACTGATAGACAATTCTGGTTACTCACAGTAGGTACAGATGTCACTGAAGAGATTGGAAAGATACTGGCAAAAGGAACATGAGCTCATAACCATTTTTCTTTTGCTAAATCATTGCCAGCATACAAAATGGCTAGTTTGAATGGTTACATAACTCATATCTGAATTGCTGTTTTCTCATTCATACTTGTATCCTTCTATTTATTGAAAATGTAACCAAATGCTTACTATTTGTGTAGCATTGTGCATAGTATATATGATAATAACACTTCTAGTCACTAGAAATTTATGTCCTTGTAGAGACAATACATATTCAAGTTAAAAAAGAACATGAGTTAATAAATAATACATAAAAGTCACAAGGAAGTGTGACCTTTACAGTTTAGATAGAACTAGCTTCTAATTTCAGCCTTAATTTGTGAACTTGGACAAGTCACTTAGCCTAGAAGACTCTTCTCATTTGTAAAATGTAGATGATAGAAGTTACCTAATAGAGTTGTCATAAAGAAGAGATGAATTAATGCATGTGGAGTTCTTAACACAGTCTCTGGCATGTAATTAGTGTGCAGTAAATAGAAGGGGAAGAAAAGATGAATGTCAAGTGGGAAGAACAAGACATTGTTATATGTTCTCAAGGAGAGCTCAGTATCGGCTAGACAGGTAATGAGGATAGATTTCAGCTGGGTCTTTGGGGATCAGTGGGCCCTGGATAAGAAGAAACAGCATCTCATTTATGTTGAAAGGCACAGCATCTTAACAGAATCTAAGAGAAAGTTGCGAAGTCAGAAGAAAATCTGTAGAATTTTGACAAATGATTAGAATGAGAACCACCAAAGATGGCAAGAATTTTTGACTTGGTAAGTAAGATAATTGTGCTACTAGTAGGAATCCATTAACCATAAAAAGAGATAGTTCTGGAAAAAGAATACAAATTCAGATTAAAATATACTGAGTTTGATGTTACAAATTTTCAATATCTAAGAAGCTGGATAGAGAAAACAGACTTGGGATGAAAGGTAGAACTAGAAATTTGTATTTCCTTTAGAAGAGGAGTTAGGGAGCTCTGATAGCGTAGTGCCTAAGGCACTTGACTGCTAACCAGAATGCTGACAGTTCAAACCCACCAGCCACTCCTCGAAAGGAAGGATGGGCATTCTACTTCCATAGTGATACCGCCTCGGAAACCCAAGGAGGGGTCGCTATGAGTTGGGTCCGACTTGACGGCAAATAACAACAACAGCAACAACATCCCTCAGATAATCTAGCATAGTGCTTTGAGCATTCCAAGCGTACAATACTTGTTGCAAGGATGAATGAATGAATGAATAAATGAAGATAAAAATTTTAGAGTTATCTTCACTGAAGTGATAGGTGAAATTGTGAGCATAGATTAGTTCTCTAAGGAAGAATAATTTGGGAGCTGCCCCAACACTGGAGACAACAAAAAATTAAAGTGTTAGCGTATAGCAAACGAACATAAGTACACCAAAACCAAAAAAATCAAACCCACTGCTATTGAGTTGGATCCAACTCATAGCAACCCCTCCTTGGGTTTCTCAGGCAGTATCACTACAGAAGTAGATTGCCCAACCTTCCTTTCGAGGAGTGGCTGGTGGGTTTGAACCACAGCCTTCTGGTTAGCAGTCAAATGCCTTAGGCCCTACATCGCCAGAGCCTGTACACAGGGAGATAAAAATCTTGCATGGTAATCAAGAGGGCATTGGGTTAAATGCATCAGGAAGGAGAAGGAGGACCAAGAGAGGTAATTGATATCTTCAGGGAATAAGTTTAGAAAAGTGTTATACACAGAAGCCAGAAAAGAAAGAATTAAAGTTAAAAAAAAAAGTAGAGAGTAAATGGAAGCAACAGATGTAGAGTATGTCTGAGATTGATGTGAATGAAATAAAAGAAAACTCACTACATCTTCTAAAAATGTGTCAGTACACAATGCACAGAAGATATTTGTCATAGATGCTCAAATATTTATTAAGTCCATGCATGAATAGATATGTGAATGAATGAATGGACTTAACATTCATATCAAAAATGAGAAAATACAATAATTGGATTTGTTTTTTAATTAGAAAAATTTCCACTTTAATTTCTGCTGCTGTCACTGTTGTTATTAGGTGTCATAGAGTTGGTTCTGACTCATAGTGAACCTATGTACAACAGAACAAAACATTGCCTGGTCCTGGGCCATCTTCACAATCACTATGTTTGAGCCCACTATGCTGTGGGTATGTAAACAGATACAAAAGTATTGCAGGTGACAAAGATAAAAATTGATCTTTTAAAACATTTTTCTCTATAACTTGTTTTTATGGAAAAGACCCAGACGGGAAGGTACATTGCTAGGATTTAGACTGTGGCCAGGAGACTACTTATGAATATGCATAAGAAGATTTGATTTTTATGATTGTTTTAGTATAAATTATAACCCCTCTCATCAAAGTCACTCCCATTTGGATAATTCTTTTACTAAAATGAACTGTTTGGCATGTTGGAAAAGTGTACAATTTTATCATCATTGGAGAAAAGTCTGCATAATATCTTTGAACATAAGAAGCAAAATATAACTTATGGAATGAGAAACAAACACCTGAAATCAATAAATGTCTATTTACTTTTCCTTATATAAATTAAAAACAGATACCAAGAAAATACTTTAGCTGTGGATTCACCTTTTTTCTAACGCTATGAAATTCATGCTGAGTGGTAAAAACCCATGCTTGATAATTCAACTTATAGTGCATTTTCAAGGTGAATTATTAATTCCTCAAAACCTGACCTTCTAATGAAGGCACTGATGCAAGCACAGAGTTGGTGAAGAAAACCACAAAGATATAAAAATGCATAGATATATGATCAACTAGGGACAAATTTTGATGGAATTATCACCAGATCTCTACAGACAAGGCATATCTATCAAACATGCCTACCATAAGCTTTGATTCCATTAATTCCCTGAGAAAAGACATCAGGTAGGGTTCTGGAGACCAGGTGTGTAAACACTAAGAGATTCTGATATTACGATATCTTTCATGTATAAACCCGAACACAACCCCACCAGATGCAGAAGTGAGGTTCCACTGGGAATGCTAGCTACCCTTTTACTACTGGTATCATTATTTAAACGTTTAATGTAGGAGAAACTGAAGGCCAAAAAAGAACATGCCTGCACTTAATTTCAAGTGACAGCTAATACAGTACATTAAAGGTATAATACTATACACATGATAGTTATATATAAATAGTAACATTAAAAGGGGTTACAACATCCCTAAGACATCCTAAGTCTAAAACACTTAAAAAGCACATTTGCAGTACAACTTATCTTAAATTATTTTAATTGGTTTCAAGAAGACTTCAGATTAGTGATGGGCTTTGACTTTTTCTGATTAGAAAAGAGAAATACAGATGAATGCTTTTTAGGCAACCTAATATTATTTCCCAGGTAGACTATGTTACTTAAATGCCATTAACTATCAATGAAAATCATTTTTACAGAAGACTTTTATGTAAATTTTGTTTTTCTAAAGTTGTTAGTTCTCTTAATGAATGTAGAGAATATAAAATGTGTTTCTTTCTTTCTTTGCATTCATTATCCAGGAACTTGTTCAAAGAGGAAGAGGGGAAACAGCAGAGACAGAGCTTGAATACTTAGCAGCCATTTTACTATTGAAGGCTTTTTTTTTTAATAGTATGAAAAGTAATCCAGTTACATTCTTTAGCTCAATTACTTACAAATAACTTATCTGAAACAAAATCAAGTAAATCTGTCAGTAGTGGATGTTTATTTTTCCATGTGTTATCTAGAGATAAGCCAGCTCGTACTATTAGATTTCCACTGACATAATTGTGCATGAATTCTGATCTGATTTGGTATTACATGGTGCAAAAGGTGACACATTTTCTCTAATATACCCCATTAGAAAGGAAAGAAATGGCCAAGGTATGAAATCTGAGGACCTTGATTCAGAAACTATGTGACTTTGAGGTCAGCTCAATGGAAAAAAAAGAACTTGTTCAACTACCCCAGGCACTGAAGGCTCTGACAAGCAAACCTAATACCCAGGGTATTTACTCTGTTGGATAATCAATAAAATCTTACATTATCAGACTGCAACAGCTGTATATTCGTTTATCATATTGCCTCGTATGTCTCCAAAATATTCAAGTGTGGAATCATAAAGAGAATACAGAAGCTGTCCCCTGCCCTAAATCATTGCTGATCAGAATACTCAGCTAAGATACCAGCACCATTTATGTGCATAATGTGCCGAATGCTGATTTTCACATCCCCATAAAGCCACCTCACTACAGTAGGTAAGACATCAGCTCCTGGGACACTAGAAAAGAAGCTTCTACAAAGACACTTACAGTCCCTTCACCAAATTTTTGGAGATATTAGTGATCTTTTAATCCTATGGGAAATGCCCTTGAACATTAGCAAAGTACCAAATCTGAAATGATGGCAACTTCAAATTATATTTTCTAAAAAGAAGAAAGTACTAGTTTTAAGAAGGAAGTGTTCTGCAATACTCCTTCCTCACTTAACATTTTATCTTTGGCAGCCCGTCAGAATAGGTAAAGCCTGACTTTCAGAACAATGCCTATCAACGTTTTGCCTCTTTCATCAATGGAGGACAATGGACATTCACTGCGATTTCAACAGGAATTTCAAATTCTTTGCAATTCCCTCCTACTCCAGTTAGCTTCAGGGGAGAGCTTAACATGATACAAAGCACTGCCACACTGCCATGGAGTCAGATCCGACTCATAGTGACCCCTCCTTGGGTTTCTGAGGTGGTATCACCACGGAAGTACATTGCCCAACCTTCCTTCTGAGGAGTGGCTGGAGAGTTTGAACCACTAGCCTTCTGGTTAGCAGTCAAATGCCTTAACTAGAGAAAAAAGAATTGGACTGAATCCTTGTCTATAGGCAAGGCAAAAGAAGACAGAATTAGGTAGCCCTTTTACATTTTTGGAATCCCTGGATAGTACAAATGTGTTCAGCTCCTGACCAAAAGGTTGGGGGTTCTAGTCCACCCAGAGGTGCCTTGGAAGAAAGGCCTGGTGATCTAATGTTGAAAAATCAGGCATTGAAAACACTGGGGTGCACAACTCTGCTCTGACACACATGAGATCTCCTTGGTCATAAGTGACTCAACAGCATCTGGTTTGGTTTTATATTTCAGTGAAGAAGTAGAGAACAATAATTCAGTAAGGCCTTTGTTTCTTCTCATCGTGGACATAACCAAAAACCAAGCCAAATTCACTGCCACTGAATTGATTCTGACTCATAGTGACCCCCACTGTGTTTCCAAGACAGTAAATCTTTACTGAAGCTGATTGCCCCATCTTTCTTCCATGGAGCTGGTGGTGGGTTTGAACTGCTAACCTTCTGGCTAGTAGTCAGATGCCTTAGGCACTGTGCCACCAGAGCTCCTTCATCTTGTATATATAAAAAAAGAAAAAGAAAAATACATGGGATGATAAAACTTTGATCCACTTGGGAATTTGAAGGTACCATGTGTGTTTAATTTGTGAGATAACCTAATCCAGTACTACATGCTGATAAACCTTAGATAAAGAGAGTCTTTGGTAGGAACGAAGCACAATCTTTAATTCTGTAGGACATCTATTAGAGGCTTTTGTTTTTTGGAAGTTGTGGCAGATTATGTTTTGCAAAATGGCCAAGATAAGATCTCACAATTTGCTCTCCTACAGTATGATCTTGACATTCCCTATCAAGCAGTGGGATCTAATGCTCCTCTCCTTGAAAAGTCAACAGGCTTTGCTACAATGTGTCTGGGAAGGAAAAATAATTAGAGGGTGTGTTTCTAATCTCAACTTCTTTACCATCAGACAAGTTACCAAATTCCTAGTCTTAGTTTTTTGCTGACCTTAGTATTTTGCTTGACTAGTGGAAGATGCAAAAGTGACAATTGAGACTTTCAACATGAAGTGGTAAGAAAGAAGCCTTTCAGCTTCCACTTGGGTCTCTTGGAATGCTTGCTTTTGGATTCTCTCTCCAAGATCCTAACTACCACGCTATAAGAAGCCTAAGATACATGGAGAGACCATGCAGAGGCACTCCAGTCAATAGCTCCACCTGAACTCCCAGTCATCAACTATAAGAGAGCTGTCATTGATGTCTAGTGAGCTGAGGCTCTACAAGACTGTAACCCTACTCTTGGGACTACAACCACACAAGATTCCAAACCAGAGCTACTGAGGTGAGCCCAGTCAAACAAACCATAAAATAATGAAAGACAATAATAAGTTATTGTTTTAGGTTACTAAGTTTTGGAGGTTTGTTATGCAGAAAAATGGTAGGCTTTGGATGTAGTCAGTCAGACTAGAGTTTGAAGTTTGATGGTTTCACTTCCTTTATGACTTCTAGTTAGTCACTTGATGTCTCTCTCAGAGGTTTTTGTCTTTTCATCTACAAAATAGTGGCTGCTTCACAATTAAGCCACATTCCCCCAGTATCATGTTTTTCTAATGACCCTCACATTAAAGCCAGAATAACCATTGTTACTATACTTTTCCCACTGTACCAATTTTGAGGCATTACAAATATTTTCTCCCTTTTCCATCCATACTTGTTTCCACATTTAGATCTGTGCTTACCTCTTAAAAGCACACTGAAAGTGTAGAAATATGACATATGGACCTTTTGCCACCATTTTCCTAAATACTGCCAAGACCCCGTGTCCAGAGGAAGTCTGGGCAAAGAGTATTAGGAGGGCATATGGAACAATGTCTATACTGTGAGTAGAACAGGCAATGGCTATTGCCAAATTGCATTCCAAGTGGCTTAGTTATTTTCTCTGGGTAGTTCAACAGGCTTTGCTTCAACATGTTTGGGAAGGAAAATTAGAGAATTTGTTTTCTGATCTCACTTTCTTCACCACCAGACAAGTTACTTAATTTCTAGTCTTAGTTTCTTTGCTACTAGACAAGTGATCTTGTCTCCAGACTCAACTACTTCTCTATATTGGTCACATTATCTGGTTTCTAGTTGTAGTCATTTCTCCACTAGCCAAGTAAATCGTCGTGATACTGAGGCCTGAGGATCATGCTTTAAGTGTCAGCATACAGAGTTATTGTGAATATTAAATAAGGTAATAAATGAAATGAAATGCTTTGAATTGTGTGAAGTGCTACATGAGTAAAGCCTCCCTTAGCCGGACATCTCACTGTCATCCACATCTCTAAATTTTCCTTTACTCTCTTCAACATATTGGAGCTCTGGTAGCATAGTGCCTAAGGCACTTGACCACTGACCAGAAGGCTGGTGGTTCAAACCCACCAGCCACTCCTTGGAAGGAAAGTTGGGCAATCTACTTCCATAGTGATACCACCTCGGAAACCCAAGGAGGGGTCGCTGAGTCAGGGCCAACTCAATGGCACATAGCAAACAGTAACTTCAACATATATTTTTTTCAATGATATTACTGTTCCTATGAAACTATCTCTCATTTTTTAAAAAATTTCCACTCCCACTATTATTTTTAATTTTAAAATGCCAATTTAAAAAAAAAAAAAAAAAAAAACTAGGTCTATTACAGTACTTCCTAGCATGTTTTCCTACCTCGAGTCTCATTTTCTTCTTATTTCATCCAAAGTTCTCTTCCTAAAGCATACATTTCACCATAACAATTCTTTGCTCTTAAACTTCTGTTGATTCTTCATTGCATGGAGAGTAAATTCAGCCTTGTTAGATGACAGCCAAATCCTTCACAATCTTAAATTGACCTTTCCAGTGTAATTTCCTTCTTCTTCCCTCCTGCCTGTAATACTCCTATGATACTAACACCTCTTGATTTTATAAATGCTTCTGGTACATTCTCCTCCATCCTTAAAAACCCAAACTAAATGTCCTTTGTGCAACATTCAATGACACTTCTGTGAAGTTAGTCATTCTCTTGTTTTCCCACAAAACTCTGTCCATAACTTTATTATAACATTTTTCTCATTATATTATAATTATTGGTATAGTCACTCATGAAAAGTCCATATTGTATCTTATTTGTCTACCCCATAGTTTGCCTCTCAATATGTTTATTGAATGAAAGTCTCACTTCTCAATCAGAGACACATGAGCAAAACAGTTTTACGTCTGAGATTGAGCTTCATGGTGGATAGGTCTGTAAATTTAGGAAGAAAATATATTTTTTAAAACTTCCTTTCTGGGACTATGATTACTTCTGTAAATGAAAAAATCATGTTTTACACCAAATTATAATTCTATGGCATTGATTCACTCAGAGTGGTAAGGCATGGATGCTATCAGCTGACATTAGGTTAGGGTGCAGTAATGAAGAGTTCAAAATCTTAGAGGCTTATAAAGACAAATGTTTATTTCTTGTTCATACTACATGCCCATTAGAGGATTGCTCCATTTCTTCTTTATTCTAAGACCCAGGTTGAAGAAGTAGCTCCTAAGTGGACTTTTCTAGCCTTGCTGCAGAAGGAAAATAGATGAGCGTCATGTGCCAACCAAAGTGAGTCATGTGGCCTACTCTGATAACAATGGGACTAAAAAAAAAAAAAAAAAGAAAGGAAAGGAAAACACACTCACTGATATCAAGTCAATTCCGACTCATAGAGACCCCCCAATGGGTTCTAAGGCTGTAAATCTCCAGAGAAGCAGACCACCTAATCTTTTTTCTGCAGAGCAGCTGCTGGGTTCAAACCACTAACTTTGGTTATCAGCCAAATGCCTTAAATACTACACCACCAGAGCTCCTTTCAACAATGAGACAAGGAAGTATATTTAAAATATAATGCAACCTATTACAGATATTATTGGAAAAAAAGGTGACATCATCACTACCACGCTCCTCCTCACTACTGGTTTAGGATCTCTAGAATAGTTTCCTGTTGATAGGAATCTCAGAAAACACACCCTGCCACCTTTATCCAAATAAAGATGAATATAATTATCCATCTTTATTTGAGTCTAGCTTAAGTGGGAAAATGTCAAAGGAAAAAATAGTATCAGGAAGTTTGCCTATATATTGGTTTTATATTAATTATGGCAGTTGTTGTTGTTGTTATATGCTGTCGAGTTGGACCTGACTCATAGTGACCCCTCCTTGGGTTTCCGAGGCAGTATCACTATGGAAGTAGATTGCCCAACTTTCCTTCCAAGGTGTGGCTGGTGGGTTTGAACTACCAGCCTTCTGGTTAGTAGTTAAGTGCCTTAAGCACCATGCTACCGGAGCTCTTATTAATTATGGAGTATGAAGGAAAACAAAAATTGCAAGATTCCACCCAATGAAAGTATGAAACCAATAAAACTGAGTGAATACCTCATGTCTGTCTATTCTGGAAATCCATTAGACATTGTGGATATTTTTCTTTTTTTTTTCTTTTTTTTAACGATGTAGCATCAATGATACAGGTATTTGATTTTTGGTATTAATTAATTCATTACTTTTTTTGAATTTTTAAAGGCTTGGACTTTACCTTGATTTTGATTTGTCCCCCTCCCTCCAAAAAGGGGACATATATTGATTCATTTTTTATGAGTTCATCATGTCACCAAGAAAAGTAACCCATATGCCACTGAAATTATTTTGAAGACATGCATTTTTCTGAAGCTGTGCCCCTATCACATGATGTCAACAACTGAAGAATTTCTGATATTTCTTTAATATATCCTTTTTTCATGTAACTTAATGAAAATAGGTATCCTCTTTACAGAGCCAAATCCTGCTGGCAAGTTCTTACAATCAAGAAAGAAGTCTTAATTTGTGAAATCGTTTTAGAATCTGCAGAGTCAATGTCTTTAAAATGGTGAAGAATTTCTTTGCCAAACAAATTTTCAGGCAGAATAAAAATCTTGACACTCTGGGCTCAGATGGAGCATCTGTGATGCTTGGCAACACATCTGGTTCTGCTGCTTTGGTGAAAAAACATGCTCCTCATCTCAACATGCAGTGGTGTCAGCCTGTGTCAACGACTCTGCCAGAGATCCTGAAAAAATCGTGTCTATTTCTATGAACGTTGTCAACCTCATGAAAGCCAGGCTGACACACTGCTATTTCAAGAGGTTTTGTCAAGAAATGGAAGTAGAATAGGAAGTTCATTGCTGCAGTACAGAAGTTAACTAGCTTTCCAGAGGACTTCTCTTGAAACATTTGATTGAACTTTCAAATATAAGTTCTGCTTTTTTTTTTTTTTTTCCTGAGGCAAAGTTTGCAACTCTCAGAGTAATTCAACAGGAGAGAGTTCATTCATAGTTTGCTTTACTTGAAAAATATTCTTGCCAAATAATCTAGGTAAACCTTTCTATTTAAATTCTTTTAACCAAATTGCCTTTCTGGATGGGCATTTCTAAGGAAAACATTTAAATAAACATTTCAGGGCTGGAGAAGTGCTTCTGCACACTGAATAGTGACCAAGCTCACTAATTCGTTTACTGGGAGAAACCCACAGACAGATGGAAACAAGAGACAACCATTTTGAAACTTAACTCTGTTCCCAATGACCTGAAAATGGACCGTAAATATTTAATCCTTTTTTTTTTTTTTTTTTTTTAACAATGTAGCATCAATGACACAGGTATTTGATTTTTGGTATTAATTAATTCGTTACTTTTTTTAAATGACACAAAACAAAAAACAAAAACGCCTCACTACCATGAGTTGATTCGGACTCATAGGAACCCCCACTGGGTTTCTAAGGCAGTAAACCTTTATGGAAGTAGATTGACCATCTTCCTTCCTCAGAGTGGCTGGTGGGTTTGAACCTCCTACCTTCTGACTAACAGTCAGATGCCTTAGCCACTGCTCCACCAGAGCTCCTTTTTAAAAAAGACTTTGAAAAAACAAATCACGTCATTGACATAGTATGAATTCAACTTAAAGGATTTTAGAGAATTCTAGGAAATCTCAGTATGCCTAACCCTCTTATAAGAAAGCCACAGGTGCTCCCATTTTGTTACTGGGTCCCTTTGCCAATTCAGTGTTTTCAGCACTTATTGCCATGAAACAGAAAAGCCATAGTTAAGTGGATGTCAAGATAATAAGACATTACTGTGTTACCAACTACTCCATAAATTCATATCAAAACAAAGTACAGCCTTCTGGTTGAACTATTTTGAGCTGAATTAAAATTTCTTTCTTATTTATTTGTGAAATTTGCATGTTTCTCAAGTGTTTGAGGAAATAAGCATTAATGTAAAGAGGAAGGCAATGAGAGCAACTGAGATAAAAGACTTTATAAAGATATTTTACAGTTTCTGTAAAATAATTCAATTTCCATTGCAAAAAATGCATGAAAAACTGTGTTTGTTTTGTGTGTGTGTGTGTGTGTGTGTGTAGTTTCTTCTTCTGGGGAGGAAGTCTATAATTTCCTTAAGATTCTCAAAGGGTTTGATACCTAAATAAGGCCAATATTCACTGCCATGGAGCTTTGTAGGGTTGAATTGCTTTAAGGAATGGAGTGAGTGTGGAGAGGTGTGAAAATATGCTGAAAAATGAAGTTAAACATGTCTTGCTGCTCTCTTGTTGTTATTGTAAGCTGCTCTCCAGTCAGTTCCAACTCATAGCCACTTTATGCACAACAGAAAGAAACACTGTCCGGACCTGGGACATCCTCACAGTCATTGCTATGGTGAGCCCATTGTTGCCGCCACTGTGTCAATCCATCTTATTGAGGGCCTTCTCCTCTTTTTTTGCTGCCCACCCTTCTACTTTACCAAGCATGATGTCTTTCTCCAGAGGCAGGTCCCTCCTGATAACATGTCCAAAGTATATGAGATGAAGTTTTGCCATCCTTGTTTCTAAGAAGCATCTGGCTGTACTTCTTCCAAGACAGAGTTGATCTTTCTTGACTGCTACTTCCATGGGCGTTGATTGTGGATCCAAGTAAAATGAAATCCCTGACAACTTCAATCTTTCCTCCATTTATCATGATGTTGCTTATTGATCCAATTATGAGGATTTTTGTTTTCTTGATGTTGAGGTGTAATCCAAACTGAAGACTGTAGTCTATGATCTTCATTAGGAAGTGCTTCATGTTTTCTTTGCTTTTTGAAAGCAAGATTGTTACATCTACATGTTACAGGTTGTTACTGAGTCTTCCTCCAATTCTGATACCATATTCCTCTTCATATAGTCCAGCTTCTGGGATTATTTGCTCAGCATACAAATTGAATAAGTATGGTGAAAGGATACAACACTGACACACACCTTTCCTGACTTTAAACCATGCAGTATCCCCTTGTTCTGTTTGTATGGCTGCCTCTTGGGTCCATATGCAGGTTCCTCATGAGCACAATTAAATGTTCTGAAATACCCATTCTTCACAATGTTATATACAATTTATTATGATCTACACAGTCGAACCTTTTCATAGCCAACAAAACATAGGTTAACATCTTTCTGGGTTCTCTGTTTTCAGCCAAGATCCAATTGACATTAGTAATGATATCCCTTGTTCCACATTCTCTTTTGAACCTGGCATGACTTTCTGGCAGTTACCTGTTGACATAGTGCTGCAACTACTTTTTGAATTATCTCCAGCAAAATTTTACTTATACGTGATCTTAATCATATTGTTTGATAATTTCCACATTCTGTTGGTTCATTTTCTTTGCTCTACCCACCAATTAGTAATACAAAATTGTACACAGCTGCACTAGAGATGGACATTAATCCTCTCTGATTTTTAATGTTTTTTTGGACAAGTATAGAACATGCAATTGGAAGGCACCTGTGTTAGTTTTTGATTGGTATCATAACAGGTTACTATAAACCAGAACTTTGACCCAGTTTGTTCAGGTTGTATCCCCTACTGAGAATTTGCATTTTCATCCCAGATATAGTGAATTAGAATCTACACTTTAATAAGATCCTCAGGTGATTCTTATAGATGCTCAGGTGATGTTAAAATATAGTTTCTGATTCAGTATATCTGGGGTGGAAAAGCAAATTCTCATGGGAAGGTTGAACTGGAATGAACTGGTTTGAAGCCCTGCCATAAATTTTGTGAGGCTGAAAACAAGACAAATTTATCACCCTGTCGTTCAGAAATCTGAAATGGGTCATTGGGCAAAACTCAAGGTTTTGGCACTACCTTAGTTATCTTGTGCTGCTACAACAGAAATCACATAAATGGATGGCTTTAACAAACACAAATTTATTTTCTCACAGTTCTAAACTCTCACTCACTGCCGTCCAGTTGGCCCTGACCCACAGTGACCCCTCCTTGGGTTTCTGAGGTGGTATCACTACAGAAGTAGATTGCCCAACCTTCCTTTAGAGAAGTGACTGGTGGTTCAAACCAACCAGCCTTCTGGTTAGCAGTCAAATGACTTAGGCACTGTGCTACTGGCCATCAGGAGGCTGTAAGTCTAAATTTAGGGTGCTGTCTTTAGGGCAAGGGTCTTATCTCCTTTCAACATCTGTGCACATGCTCTGCTTTTTTTGTTTGTTTGTTTTCCTGGTCCTTCTTTTCACTTCTCTGTCTTTTATTGCTTGTAAAATAAAAGGTGTGACTCAAGCAAGAATGTGTCTCATCTAAGGCTGTAACTTGAGTAAGGGTATGATGTAAGTCACATCCTCTTGCAAGACAGTGACTCAAGATACACTTCACACTGATCTTGCCTCATTAAATTATAGAGGTTAGGATTCACAAAACATCACAAAATGGAGGATAATTACATCAGATCACAGATTGGAAGACAGCCACACAATACTGGGATCATGGCCTCGCCACGTGACACATATTTTGGGGGACACAATTTAATGCATGACAGCAAGGCTGCATTCTTTCCTGGAGGCTCTAGCGGAGACTGTTTCCTTGCCCTTTCCAACTTCCAGAGACTACCCACATTTATAGGCTTATTCTCCTATCTTCAAAGCCAGCAATAGCTGGGTTCTCCCATGGCATCAACCTGACCTTCTCTTCTATCTCCGTCTTCCATATTGTGATTACCTTGGACCCACCTGGATAATCCAGGGAGCTCTTCTCATCTTAAGGTCAGCTGAATAGCAACCTCAATTCCATCTGTTCCCTTAATTCCCCTTTGCCACGAACATACTCACAGGTTCTGGGGGCTGGAACATGAACATCTTTAGGGGACTGTTATTCTGCCTACCATATACTCCTTAGCTAGAGTGACAGGGAAAAGCTGAATATCTAGGAGAACAGTGAAGAGAAGCAGAAACTTAAAAATGGATAACCCTTAGTGAGTGGAAGGTGTGTTCCTTTACTGTGCTACCTAAATAAAGATCATTTTCGGAGGTGGTTCTGCTGCTTATTGTTTATGTCAACTTTGGCAACTCAAATATGGCTGAACCAATATCTTCATTTTAAAATGAGGGGGTTTAACTAGATGATCTCTTGGATATATTCTAGTTCTAATGCTATGGTTCTGGATGAAGTAGAGTTTTTCTACTGACTCTCGATCAGGGAACTGTCGTCAGTTCAGTAGGTCTAAGTATCAACATGTTTTCCAAAGAGGAAAGAATTCTTTTCCCTTTGTATTTTTATTTGTAATTTTATTTGCTCTTCTCCAGAGAAGAAGACAATAAAGGAAAAGAAACAGCTCCTCTGGATCTTCTTCCTGCTCAACCATCCTCACCTAGATCAGAATTAAATAATAAGCAAGTGAGATATAAAATGATTGCAAAACATACATCAGTTTCTACCTCTTGCATGATGTATTTCCTATAATCTCCTCAAGGACACAATTAAGCCAGCAGACTTTCCTAATTTGGTTATTGTAAGATAGCTTGGCTATCTTACAATAGCCATACATTTGGCTAGCAAAAGATATGTAGAAGGAACAGGAACACAAAGATTGTTCCATTCTTTTATCTAGAGCATAGGCAGGTCTAGATGGTTTTGGTAGGCAGAATTCTAAGAAGGCTGCCCAAATTTCCATTCCTGGTGCACATATCCTATATAATTTCCCTCCTCTTATGTATGTGTGTATTTATGAATATGATAGTATTTACTGCCACAATTAGATTATATTACATGGCACAGCTGACTTTAAGAAAGGAAGATTATCTTAGGTAGGCCTGAACTAATCAGTAAGTCCTAAAAAGGTACTGGGTTCTGCTGAAGAAATAGATTTGAGTAGTATGAATGATTCACTAAAAGGGAGATTCTCCATTAGTTAATTTAAAGATAGAGAAGGCTATGTGAAAAGGGCCTGAAAGGCTGCTAGGAGGTAACAGAAAGTGAGAAAACAAGGGCTTCAATCCTACAACACAAAAAACTGAATTTTGCCAATCACCCAAACTGATTTGGAAGTGGATTCTTCCTCAGAGCCTTTAGGTCAGAACTCAATGACTAATGCCTTGAATGTGAGATCCTGAGCAAAGAACCTAGTTGAGCAACACCAGACTTAATAGCCTATTGAACTAAGAGCTAATAAATTCGTGTTGTTCTGAGATTCTAAATTTGCTACTATTTGTTATGCAATAGAAAACTGATAAATGAATACAGTGGTATTCCAGTTAAATGTGATTAGGGTTTTTTTTAATATTGTTTCTATATATCCTCTTTGTCTTTCTTCAGCCCTGATCTATTTCTCCACCATGTAATTATTTCCTTCAATATAACTGGAAAATGCCATTTTGTTAGATTAAGATAGTATCTCATATCAAAATCACAGCAATCTCTCCCTCCCCTTATGGTTGACTTAAGACGCAGAGATGTATGCATCTTGTGTATATTATACACATAGTTAGGGCTTGAGGACAAACCAGAAAACACAGATTTCAAGAATTAAAACAAACTGTCTGTGTATTTTGAAGTACCTCAGATATGTTTCATTCAATGGCATCTAGTTATCTTGAAACACAGTAACCTTGACATAGTGGTTGAAGAAAAAGGAGAAGCAATGTAAGCACAATGCCTGAACATTTTAATATCTTTTATCAATAAACATTACTAGAATGCCTTGCATTTGAATTCATGCTTTTTCTGAGGAAAGCCTGCATTCTATCTTCTGCTTCCTGATATTGCAGCTGGATCTTATTACAAGAGTAGGAAGCACCATGGGAAGCATGCCTAAACATTTTAAGCTACAAAATGAAAGCTGATCTTCATTAATTAGATGTCTAGATTATGCAGATTGAACACTGTATTATTATATCCAACATGGTGAAAAACACTATTATGTGGCTTATTGATAACCCCACCAAGATAATTTAGCTAAGCCCTATTTGCTATTAACCGCATAGGCCGGATTTGGTGTCAGGTCAAAAATCAGATCAAACTGTGGCTTTGTGGTTGATGATTGAGAGAATGGTCTACAACAAAGGGAACTGAGAGTGCAGTATGATGTCTTTCTAACATTTAATTCAGGAAAAATGTCATCTCCAGCATATAGTGCTGCTACATAATGCAGATTAAGTGAAAACATTAACAGGTCAGTGATTCATGATTAAATTCACCATTTAAAACTCATATTCTCTGCCTTTGTGAAAACTAAGGAATTGGATGAACAGAGAAGCCACCTAGCTTTAAGTTTAAGCAAATTTGAACAATGGATCCTAGAATGGAGGGTAAGTCTGAAGATGACGAACCTTCAGCTGAATAATTATTAGCAACTTTAATAAAGGGAAGAACTTATGAAAAAATACTTAACAGATCATGATCTGAAAAACTTCAAGATCCGGGCTCCCAGGCAAATCCCATCAAAGATTTAGGTTTTACCAACTTTAACCAAAGTCTTTTGAGGTGCTAACGTCAGTACTAATGAAAAGCTATCACAAAACTCTTATTTTAACTAATTATAATCTTTATCTTCTCCACCTTCTTATACCAATGGCTTTGCCATTATATAATTATGCTGAGGGCAAACACTCCAAGCTCAAATGAAATAAACGACTTCAGTTTATGCCCACACAGACCTTGTCAAGTAGCCAATGACTCGCCCTTTCATTGTGAGTGACTAATATCAATGCTGGTTCTAAAGAAAGACACTTTTCATAATCTCCCAACAATCTGCTAAGTGAAAACATATGGATGAGCTTAGGCAAAGCCTGCCAGGGGTCTTTGCTGAATGGAAAACAGGTGCTCTCGTTCTGTGCCACGTAATACCCCATTTACCCCCAAGTCCAAAGGTTAGAGGACTAATAGCTCTGCCTTGTGGTAATCAGGGAGAGCCAAGACACTAACCTTGGTGAAACATCTGGGACATATTTTACATACTTGCAACATATGCTTCAGGTTCAATTAAAGTGAGGCTTTGGCACATTTATTAATCTTTTTTACTTTTATCCTATAAGAGGACCCACTGACCTGACCCCACTATTATACCATATGAGAAAACAGAGAAATAATGAGAGCTAGAGGTCAGTACCTGCTCGTATGGCAAAAAACACATTTGTTTTCTCATGAAATTCCATTACGCATGACTCTATATGCAAACTTTAAATAGAGGAACCAATGAATTTTTCAAAGTAGGAAATTACCCTTCTCCCACTCAGACACACTGTAGCCAAGACTTACAACATTTACTGCTGTGAGAACCAGTCAAGAGTCGGAAGCTGGTAAATGGAAACTTGAAGGATCCTCTCATACTTCCATTTCTTACAATAAAAACTTTATATTTCAAGACGTCCACTCTTAAGATTCTCTCCTCTATTATGCAAGCACTTAAAAGTCTATTGTAAATTATTACATTTGCCATCTTCTTTTTTATTCAGATATGCTTTTTATGCCATCAATTGCAATATGAATAAAAATACCCTCCTTATATATCACTCAAATAAAAGGTTGGATTTATGAAAATCAGCCCACAATCCTTTCATATGGAAAACACACTGTGTGTAGGCATCTGGTACAGAAGAATAGAGTTGAATTCACACAGTAATTTAAGTGCTCAGTTTCAATCAACTTTGGTAACTAGATCTGAAAATGTGTTAGAACCAGAGTGTCGATTTCAGACAACTGAACACTACATTACAATAGATGCCACTCCAGAGAGTTGGTGTTGTTTCCACCCTGGTGTGTTCCACTTGACATCTATGTTTTGGTGAGGTGCTTAACAAGGCGTGTCTATTTGTTCCCCACTCCTAACATCCTCGCTATTAAAAAATGACCATAAAAAGGAGAGATTAGTGGTACAGAGAATCTACAAACAGGTAAAAAAAAAAAAAAAAAAAAATACCAGTGACTTCAACCAGGAAATGAAGTACTAGACTTCACTAAGGGTTTCCACGTATTCACATTTCTGTGGAAACGCCTGCTGCTGCAATGGATCTTTATGGTGGCTTTAATAATAAAGCAGCAACAAGCAAGGGAAAATGGCCATAAATGGATGGCAGCTCAGTGTTTATCAGCAGAGAAATGATGATTCAGAGCTGGCATGTTGAGTTAAAATACAAGCTCTCTACAGCTCTACCACTGACCTTAACAATAAATCATATCATTTATTGCCAGAAGTGTATGCTCATGTTATTTAACATTAAAAACAAGCACATATGTGTTTTTGCAAGAAGGAGATTTTGTTAGTTTATGTTTGATGATGTCGCTAATGACTAAATGATGTGCAGAAGAAAAATTTCACATAAAAGCTCTCTCAATTTAAAAATGTTTGAAATAGCCTTAGAAAGGAATGTGTGTGTGTGTGTGTTTCCATTTTCCTTCAAGCACTGAATATCAGTCATGAAAAAAATCATCTGGGAGGTTAACTAATCACTGTGAATTTTTGTGTTTAGACATTTCTAATGCTTGCTTCCTGCACAGAAATTCTTATACTGGGATATAACTGTACATCTCAACTGGAATCAAAGGTCAAGGGCATAAATTAAGAAGCACTGTTTTTCTCCTTTCTTCAAAAATTTCTTTGCTTTACTACAACAGAAGTCAGATAGATTCTGGTGAAGGTCAAAATCTAGTTTTATAGGCTGAACAATGTGGAAACAATTAATGCTATTCTCTCTCTCCGTCTTCCCAATTCCACTCTGGGGCTTTTTATATTTTTGCTCTAGAAATTCCCAGAGAAATGATAAGGTAGCATGATGATCCTCCTGCCATAGAAAGCTGTCCTTCCAACCCTAGCCATTGCTGCAGTGATGCAAGGTCATTCTAATTTCTTTCCTATGGTGTTCCTTCTCCCCAGGGGACAACCAATCCAAACAGTCTCAGAAACTAGCTGTTATTTACTGTGGTCACCATCCTCAAGTCAACCAGCAATCGAAATGTGAGCCTCTCCGAATGGTCTTTGCAGACCCAGGTGCCACAGGGCCATTCCATAGCTGGCCAATGACTGTGGACACCGGGATTATTTAAACATCATCTGAAGCATTCCACATATATGTGTCCTTTTGCTGAAACAACTTTTTTTGAAATTACAGATGACAATATCCATGTTCAAACTCACACAGGCTGCTGCTAGTTTTTCACTTCCCTCTCCTCTCAAAGTGTAGCCCAATTTGTAATACTCAAGATAGGAGAAATTTTTGCCCTTCAAAAACAGTTGTCACTGCCGTTATCTTCACGAGAGCTATCAAGTTCCAGACAAGCTGAATTATTATTATTATTATTTTTTGTTCCTGGCAGAAAAATATTTGACCCGGCTCTGGACAAAAACGAAAAGGATTTATAGCCTTCTCTCCCTCTTTGCAACATGTAGTGGCATTGTTAGGATGATAAACAGCACTGTCCAATTTTCTGGACTCAAACACTTCAACTCCTTTTTTAACTGTCTGTGAAAACAGTGTCATGTCTACATTTCCCCATCCCCAGGTACCCAAGTGCTGGGAAAGATAATTACCTTGTCATCTTTGTCATCTTCTTCTTCCTCGTCCTCTAGCATGTCCTCTACTACCTGCAGACAGAAACAGAAGTCATTGTCGTGATCTTAAAGGAGGGAATTTTGTTCTGTCATTTTGAACCTTTAAGAAATGAAAACTTTATTAACATTTGAAACAGATGCATGGAGAGAGAACATTTGATCTAGAGATAGGGATTAGGAAAATTCTATGCCTTTAATTTATCAAAACCAGGGAACTGAACTTTACTCTGGGAAACCCTATTTGTATGAAAAGCTTTGTGACAACTTAAAGATTTTGAAATGCACATAAAGTGAACCAGTATTACATTGGTGGATGTTTTAAACCAGGACATTTCCTTCCTACCTATTCTGCTGTCTATATTCATCTTGTACTTTAGAGCTAGATAACTATGCATAAAACAACTCTGCTATTTCTAATTTACTTTTCACCACAAACTCCAAGAAAGAAAACTTGTGTCTTTCAGTTAGTTCATGCTGGTGATCTACGGCATAAGATCACCTAAATCTTCTTCTGGCTCAAAATTCTAATTCTCATGTATAAAAGTCATTCTTGACCATCTTTGTATTACTTTTTGGTGTGATTTTGTGGGTTACTTGTAACTTGAATTTTAATTCTCTGTACTTTTACACATGGATTATATTATGAGAATGGGGATTATTATTTTAAAAAAATGAGAAATGTATCCTATACTGAAGTACATCTCATATGTTTGTATAACCTATGTAGATGGATATGCATGCATGTGTTTTATTTGTTGGCTCCTATATTGACTATTTCAGCAGAATGGAATAGTTCTTTTGGATTTGTCAAATAATTTTCTCTTGTCCCAATCAATATATTACTGTAGGCATTAAGAATGGGATCTCACCCCATTTCAGATGATTCTTTATGATTTTACACACTTACATACACACACACACACACATACATTCCATGGAAATAAAAATCTGAAAAACTTCTGGGAGGGGTTGTAATTCAGGTAAACACCAATTTATGGTTGTGTCTTATACCATCCAGTCTATCTCTGGATAGAATCAACAGAAGATGGTTACCAAATATTTTTAAAGCTTTCTATCAAAGCTTAGGAGCTCTGGTAGCATAGTGGCTAAAGCACTTGACTGCTAACCAGAAGGCTGGCGGTTCAAACCCACCAGCCACTCCTCGGAAGGAAGG